>NC_086285.1:25772132-26072827 GCF_963924245.1 Chroicocephalus ridibundus | reverse complement strand
TTGGGCACGGCCATTACCAGTAGTCTACAAAAAAAGATATGGGAAAATAATATTATTGGTGGCAGATACCAGAATACAGTCTAAAAATAAGCTTGAATTTTTTACTATCATGTTCAGTTACTAAAATTTAGTAAAAAAATTTAGACAATAATTGTCTAAACAATTGTCAAAACCAACAATTTTGGTAGATTCTTAGGCACTTTTAAGTCTTTGAAAGATATGCTGTAGCTAAGAAAGAAATTACTATCTTATTGCAGATATACGAGAGTGATTTCCTTCATGTCAATATGTGTATGACATCAGACCACTGCTAAATCAACAACTTAAAGCCAGAGACATACAGAAAGGAAAAAAAATACTTCCAAATCTTCCATAAGTAGATAGTATACTGTAAGTAAGACAAACATTACATAGAAGAACAAAACTAGGTATAAGACCACAGAATTGTATGGACAAAGACACAAAAGAGTTCAGGAAAAAAAATACAAAATCCCTTGCAATGTTATTTTTGAAGATCAGGTTTAGCAGTCTCTATTTTGAGACCAATGCAAAGAGAAAAGCTACAAATAAAATCTGTTAAAAATTAGGTAGAAAAATATGATGACTCACTGTACACATAATTTTTCATTTTCAAAATTTCCATTTTAAAAAAGACTCTTTTTTAAGTCTTACCTGAGCAAGCCTAGAACATTCTTCAGTTACAGCTTCATTCAGCTTTTCTATAAGTCTTTGTGTAGATTTGACTTCATCATCTATGAATATAAATCATTCGTATTATTTTTAAAACACTAGATGCACAACATTTCAAAAGCCTAATTTCCTGCCTCGGTGAGACTGCCTCTTTAGTTCTTAAAAAGGCATAGGTTTTTGTCCCCCTCTTTCTTGTTCCATCACATAGACAGATTCAATTATTATGGCAGAACTGCCCATTCAAGCGGAGTAAGTGATAAGAAACGGCTTTGTGTGTTAGTGAGATCTGGCAGGATTGAACTTTACAGAAACATACTGGAGAGCAAAGAACTTATGCCAAAAAATTACAGAAGGGCAAATCATGAGATGACAGAAAAAGTAAGGAGAGAAAACCAGCATGGTAACACAAAAGCTCACTGAGGCAAAAAGCAGCAAAGAAGTAGTAGCAAAGAAACTTACTTACTTGTGGGCAGGGAGCCAACGCAGGAATTCAAAGAACAGAGAATGAAACAAGCCCCAAAACATTTTGCTGATGCATTTGCTTATTATTTCAGTAAGGAATACAACCTTATAGGTGAATCTATTATATAGTTCTTTACAATTAACTGATCTAATACACATAGCAAAACCTGAGTTTTAATACTTCCTATTCCTTCCCTTTTTTATATTATTACTACCTTTTCTGTGGTTTTTTAAGTACCCTGAGCATTAGACTATTTGTAATGGGTACATAATTTGGTACAAAACCACTTCGAAATGCTCTATAAAAACAATTTATTGGACAGCTACATGCACAAACTCTTGTGCTTATTTTCTTTTAAAGACACTGTTTTTCACATCAAGAGCTTCACTCCCATAATTCTGGTCAAGTTACCTGCTTGCTGAATTTTCAAGGTCTGGAGCTCCAGCTGATGCATTTTTTTAAGATCATTCATCTCTTGTAGATGGCTACGTACAAGCTCCTCTTTAAGACTGCAAAGTTCGCTTTCTTTTTCTGCTTTCAGGTACTCACGAACCTGGTCTACGTGAGCTGAATAAACCAGGGATAGGCAAATGCGCTGCGCTTCCATCTGTAGCTGTAAATCAGTCTTTGAATAAAAAGACACATTTTACAAGGAGTGAGAAACAAGCAAACAAAGCAGTCCATCTTTGCGAATTTCTGAAATTAATAATGTGTTGAATGGAATGCTGCATATATGGTATGCATTAGGTAAATTTAAACATACACAGTTTGGAAAACTAAATTGTAAAAAAAAAATAGTATGATGCTTCTTAAACTAAAAATCAAATTAAAATCAACAAAACTCAATAAGCTTCAATTCCTATTTTGGAGCAATAAAAACCCAATGAATTTTACCCTGATGAAGTGAGAGCAATATCACTACCAACAGAGTAAGTTAAGAAAGTTCACTTCAAATACAGAAAAAAGACTGTATTATTAGCAGACCTTAAAAACATTCATTTCCAAGGGCTGTAGTTCTAGTCTGCTCTTTTGGGGATGTTACTGCTAAAGCAAAACATGCTTAGGATATGTCAATAATGAGCTATTTGGAGTCCAAGTTTGAAAAGGTTTTTAGACCTCTGGATCATAACAATTTTTCAGTTCTATGTCCAGAAACTGCAAGACCCTTAACACATCCTCATTAAAAAAATAAAATACATTGTACAGCTGTATCGCTTTTCTATATCTCACGACTGTTTCCAATGTGGCTTTGCTTGTGATTTTATTTCTTAGGACATGAATGAACTACAACACAACATAAAACTAGGCAGTGGTGGTATTAGTTCACTGTTTGGGTTTTTTTCATGTTCTAAAAATCCACCTATCTAAAAAAATCATAGAAGACTGGTTAACATCTATTTCTACAGAAAACTTCTTGCAGATCCCTCTTGCAGCATGCTGTTCAACTTCATCACTGCATATAAATTTGAAGCCAGCACCACTTATGATTCCAGCACCTAATTAAATACTGGTAATTCAATATTCTAGCTAGTTTCTTGGCAAATAACAGTAATTTCCATAATACCTGCAATTCATTTACAATATCAAAAAAATACAAGCAAAATTTCTCCAGCAAAACACAGAGATTGGTTAGAATCACACAATATGCATAACTTCTGTACATTCACACCTTTCTCTTCTCATGCTCACATCCAGATACATTTCTTAAGAAGTCATAACCCCATATACACAAAAATTTTGATAATGGAAGATTAGTATTTCACAAGTTTGATAAAAGACAACTGAAGAAGTCAAGTGTCTCAGTATCTCTTTATATTGTTTGAATAAGCACTTGGAGAACTGAAAAACTAATCATAGATTAAAAAATTATGTCCTGAGTAAGTTTTCACCTCAAATAAGTAAGTTAAATGCCATATAAGAGTGTGAAGTGCTATAGATGTCTTCTCCTTACCTTTTGTTGTTGTTGCTGATTTAATTAAATTTAAGGGAAGAGTATTTCTTTCACTGAAAAAATAGCATCCTCACACACATTGACTCTGGTTATCATTCTGGTCATTCACGTAACCACTTTCAACCACCAGCCACACTGCTACACACTCATGACCATGCACCTGGACTTCAAAGCAGCTAATAGGAAAAATATGCTGCAAGTTTCCAAGTTCAAGCTCCTACAAATTTGCACAGGTAAATTATTTTCTATACTGCTCTATGTAACGTACCTGTTCTGATTTTAAGGCATCCACTTGCTGCTGAAGGTTATTATTTTCACTCTGTGTAATGGCTACTAACGATGTTTCATCTGTCAGCCTGTCTGTCATCCCATGCAAATGTTCTACATGAGACTGCTGTTCTGGTTTCAACATTTGTTGAACTTCCTCTCTTTTTGCTACCTCATGACTTCTACTTGAACCTAGATTTCCTCTTACATTTATTCCTTCATCCACTGTATTCCTTGGACCAGGGGTTTTATTTCTACTTTCAGGTGCTGGAGCAGCAGTCTTTAGAACTTTTCCTTTAGAGCATTTTGTCTTAGGGTTATTAGTACTACTATTTCCTCTCTCAGCGTGGCTAATCATGACTTCTAGTTCTTTACATTTTGCTAGAACTTGTTCTTTCTCATCTTTTAAGGATTTAACTTTTTCATTTAAATGACAAATTTCACTATGCTTTGACTTCAACTGTTCAGAGAGTTCAGAAAGTCTCAGGGATAATTCCAGTTTCTCACGCTGGGTAACCTCAAGCTTTTCCATAAGTTCTGTCGCATCTTTCTCTACAACTTCTCCAGTCTCAAATGTGTCTGCCCTGGACACCTTGATTTCTTTACTCCCTTCAAAACCAGAAGTTTTAGTTTTAAATAAAACTGGTCTATTGCTTTGCAAGTGGTGAAGTTTTTCACTCAAAACTTGGAGTTTGCTTTTATATTCAGCTTCCTGTTTATTCTTGTTCTCTTCTAACTCAGTTTTTGCCTTCAGAAGACTTGCACATTCTTTCTGCAGCTCTTTATAATTAGCTTCAAGCTTTTTCTCGGTGAATTCAAAGGCACTCTTCTGCCTTTCAGTATCCTCTTGGAGTTGACTGTTCTGGTTTTTAAGTTGCTCATTTTCAGTAATCAGCTTTTCTATTCTTTTTTGCAAGTCCAAAATTTCTGACTTAGAGCTAACACTGTTGTTCAAAATGACACTTTCTTCAGAGCTTACTAACACACCTTTTAATTTCTCTTCCAGAGTTTTGTTTTCCCCCTTAAGAAGGTTATTTTGTGTTTCAAGTTCTGAACATTTTTTTTGAAGGCTATCTTCTCTCTCCCTCATCTGCTCCTGCATCAGCTCAGTTTTAAGCTGCAGCTCTTGAATTTCTTGTTCAAGAGTACCTTTTTCTTTTTCCTCTTGCCTAAGCTCTTCAATCTCCTTCTGCAGTTCATGGATTTGAAGTGTCATTTCTTCAGATTTAGAATTTACAATGGACTGCTGCAAATCTTTTAGGTTTGAAATCTCTAATATTAACTGATTTTGCTTTGTGATTAAGGTGTCTTTTTCATATTGCATGGCTTCTATCTTTCGGCTCATTGCATTTTGTACCTCATCTAACTGCTGTTTATGGTGCATATTCAAGTTATCTTTAAGGCTCTCCATGTTCACCATGTGCTCTTTTTGTAAGTTTTCTTTAAGTCTGGAAAGTTCCTCTTCATGACTAAACAGAAGCTTTGTTCTCAGTCTTTCTAATTCTGCTTCTTGAGATTCTGCCATCCTGTCCAAAACTGCATCCTTCTCCCTTTCTAGCATTTCAAGTTTTATTTTGTAATTTGTGACTTCTGCCTCATGTTTTAATTCCAATTCCTTCCTAAATTCAGAGGCAGAAGCCAGCTGAGTTTTTAAATCTTCAATCACAAATTGGTATTTTTCAGCTTCATTTAATCTACATTCCATATCCACTATAGTTTGTTTGGCTCTTTGAACCTGCTCTCTTGAAAAATTCAGTTCTTGGAAAAGATCTTCAATTTTAGTTTGCTGAAGAGACTTCTCTGCTGAAATTACTTCCATCTGTTGTGAAAATTCTTGCTTTATTTTTTCCCTTTCGTTATCAGCATCTTGCAATTTCACGTTCAATTCATTAATTTTAATATTCAATAATTGCATTTGATCTTTATTAACATTCTCATTCAAACATAGACTTGAAGTTTTCTTCAATTCTACTTCTTGTTGCAAAAGACGCTGTTCTATTTCCATTGCATGTTGCTTAATTAATTCTTGCTTCATTTGTACAATCTGCTGGCCATGCATTTCATCTAATTCAGCCTGAAGTTGTGCCAGTCTCCTTTGTGTTTCTAATTCCATTCTTTGTACAATGTCAGCTTCAGACTGGCTGTCTTTATGACATCGTTTCTGCAATTCTTCCACGGTTCCCATTAATTGTTTTATTTCATCAGAACATTGTCTTTCTTTCTGTTTGTAGGTAGTAAGTTCAACTTTCATATTACTTATCTCCTGGTTCTTTAGTGAAATCTGTTCTTTCAATTCTTCAAGTAATTTACCGACATCTGATAATTTCTCCTTAAGCTGAAATGAATTTTTTTCTTCTTCTCCAAGTTTTGCTTCCAGCTCTTCAACTAATGCTTCTTTTTCTTGCAGTTTACTCAAATCTTCTCCCTCATTTTTGTGCTTTTCCTTTAAAAAAATTAGCAAAACCATGTTCTTATTTTTAGTTCATTATCTGAACATATAAGAACATTTATAGACTTGGCTATTTAAACACAATGCCTTTCTTTAGAAGGCTAGTGAACATTTATAAAAACTAAATATAAATTATCTGTTGACCTCATTTGGAGGTTATCTGTACCTTTGGAACAAGTGACAATCCCTGTCCCCCTCCCTGCATCACACACCACCCCACCCCTACCGCCCAAAAAAAATCAATTGCATTTTTTGGAAGTTGTGCTCTGATACTTCAAAAAAATGCATTTGGTGCAGTCTACTGAAAACTTTGTCTCTTGTTACATTTAATGACATTTAATTTTTTTAGGTACTTTTAAGATGTATTTTCCATGAAGGATAATTAAAAAAAAAAACGTACATGAAGAAAAGAATTCATTCTTTCCTTAAGATAGAAAAAATTGTTCTAGCAGGTTATTTTAGTATTTTTTCTCATAACAAAATAATGTCATTTAATGACGGCATTCTAATATACAGTATAGTTTCATAATTTGTCATAAGTATTTCTGCAGTTTTTTAAAACATGATACATAGTACTGACATAAAAATTTCAGTTTTAAATTATACATGTATTATGTGTTAGTTAACAGATGCAGTTTTAAAAACTTAATATCTTTGTATGCATTAGATGCAGCACACTCATAATCTGTGCTTTGGCCTTTAAATTTCAAAGGAACTATAAAATCCTGGAAAGAAAAAAGAGATTAGGAAAAGAGATCTTCGTAGCAAGGAACATACCATTTCATATGTTGTGATTTTGTCTTGAAGACGTGCAATCTGCACTTCAAATTCTTCATTCTTTGTTTGGTAATTCTTCAGCAGACATTCTTGTTCTTCCAGCTGTTGCTGCTGTGAAAGAATCTGTTGCTTGGCTTGCAATAAATCAGCAGCTGTGCAACTATGGCTGGTGTTCCTTAGGGCTTCACTTGCCTGCAACTTGAATGTTAAAAAAATAAAACCTAAAATATACCAAGTTTTTCAGAAACAGCTTGCACTACAGAAAGTGATCTTTACTTTCTTCTTCCATAGCAGAAGCCCAAAGTCTATCACAAAAGTTTATAAGTTATTTTAGGAGGAACTGAAATATCCTTATTCTTTTGAGATGGCCAACCAATAAAAAGTATTTAATATTAAATTGTTTTATGGTGAACAAGCACAGGACAGCAGTGTCTCAGAAACATTTCTAAGTAGTAAAATGAATTAGTTGTAATTACTGTCCCCTAAATCAGATTTTTAATAATAAAAACTCAGGCTTCAGAATATAATCCGCCTGAAGCTCAAAAAAAGCTATATATAAGTTCCCAAACAGCACAAAATACTACAATATTCAACTACGACACTGTAAACTGTAGCCACACAGATTAACAGTGTCCATGGCACCTCAGTCACTAGTGCTTTTTACAACAAATGCTTCTCTGAAACTTAACTTTGTTATTTAAATTACCTTCTAATAACACTACAAGAGGGAGGTTTTACCCAAAAATACAGGAATGACAGGAACATGAAATGGTGGCCCATTAAAGTTGATGGCTGTCTGTTCTGATTTCAAAGGCAACAGGTTGGATTTCAGCCCAAAGCTCTGACAACTAATTACAAAACTGTTTTTCCCTAAGATAACTGCCATCATCCAGCATTTATCAGAAGCTACCACCACATACTAGGGAAGGAAACAGACTAATCTTTATTATTTTGTAGTGAATTAGTACAATAAACCAGGTACTATAATGATAATTATAGGGCTGGTAAAGTGACTGCTGATCTATACTAAGAGACCAATTCTTCAAAAACGCACAAAAATTTATGTGTTTCTGCAGGAAGTAGCCATTGATGGACCCTCCAAAGTGGCACCAATTTTCAAATCCAAATAATTATTGATAGCACTGTAACTTACATGCTGAAACTGAATTTGCAGCTTTTGACTTTGTTCAGTAAGCTCTAAGAACTCCCTCATAGTTTCATCCTTTTCTTTCCGTGCCTGCTGTAGGTTAGTAGTGAGCTGAGTGATAATGTCATCTCTTTTTTTGATAGCAGCTTCAAATTCTTGCAGCTATGAAAGATAAAATGCAAACTATTAGTGCACATCAAAGCTACAGACAAAAAAGAAAAATAAAAATTGCTTATTCTAGTTTAGGAGGAATACGTCTTCCCTAACATCTCCATTTAAAAGATGTCACACGGACCCACTGGAGCATTTACGTTTTCACAAACTCTATTTGTAAATACTTCAGAAACAGATTTTTTCCTCTCATTTAACAATATATGACCTCTCAAGGAATCCTTACCAAGGAATAAAATCTGAACCTTTAAGAAGGTTAATTAGTTAAATATATAAACTGCTTTTAAACTAGAAAGCACAGCCACATAAACAAACCATCATAAAGGAAGCCAGTGTCTATTTATAGTGTTTCAGCAATTTTATACAACTACTCATGTCCACACACTTTTCTCACAATAAATGCAAATTATATCATTTCTCACTGAAAGTGCAATAAATTGCATTCATCGTACTAAAAGCATATAACAGATACCATGCAGTATCCTATATTGTGAATTCAGAGAAATTATTCGTAACTACATGAGAAAATCAGCTCAAGCTGCAAAACTGATACAGTGTATTTAATAGATGAGTCTTTTGTAATTTGTAATGATGAAGAAATGATAAAAGTACAGAAAAAAAATCCTTTGTAAGTTTTTACTTTTTGTAGGATTACACTCAGGAAGCCAAAAATTCTACAATATTAATTGGGACTATTTTCATGTGCAATTATATAAATAGAAATGTTACTCACTCTAAAGTCACTTTGTCAATTTTAACTCATTCAAGACTAGTGGAACTTTTATCTCTATGTATTGCAAATTTCTTAATCCATCAATCATCTTCTCTGTTTTGTTTACAATGCTCCCAAAAAGAAGCCTCTCCAGGTTATATGCTGAGTCTTGAAGTAAAATTGTAATACTTCCAGATAAAGCTACCGATTTAGAGAACAGGGACATCAGTGGGACATAAAACCAGAAGTCCCTTAAACAAGCCAAACTATGCAAAGAATTTGAGGAAATTCTTTAAGTTCTTTACAGAACACTGCAGTGAACTCCTACTTTAAAGTATGGACGCAGTGGAAATACTAGATTTTTGTTATAATAGAGAAAATTAGGAACGGGATCAGATACTTAAGTATCATATCTTTCCTTTTGCATCTGTTCAATGAAATTGAGTAACTAAATTTATCTGTTCTGATCCACACATTGTTATACGATAACTTTCATTTTTTTTTATTCAATCCTTTTCTTTAACAAACAGGCAGAACGAAAGCACACGACATTATCTTCTGCACTCCCCTTTTACAATTCTTTTCTTTCTTCTGAAAAATAAACCATATGCATTTCTCAACTGACATATTATGCACTGTACCACTATCATACAAAAATATGCTGCAACTATTAAAATATTATTGTACCACGGTCTGCTTTGTTTTAATATATTTTTAATTTATTTTAAAAATAGTAATCATAGCCATTTAAAAAATGCAAACATTTTCACTTTCATCTTTTTGAGGAAAAACTAACAGTAGTAACAATTGTGAGAAACTGAAAATTATGCTTATGTTCTTTATTATGCTATAATTATGACTATTCTGTTTAGCACAACAGATACAAGACAGTAATTAGAAGATAAGTTTGACTTAAAATGCTACACCAGGGATTCAGCAACAAACAAAGGAATGATAAACCACTTCCTCCAGGGCAACCACTTAAACATCTCTAGTACGGTGGAAAACATGACAACCATTTTCACGGATAAAATACAAATGAAACATAAAAAATTATAATTGTGCAATAATAATGAAGGTGAAAATCATTGAATATTAGAACAATTTTGGTATTCTGTAGTACTTTGCAAAAAAAACCCAGAAAAAAAACACAACGATGTGACCTGAATCCAAATTAAAAGAGACAGATAAGTATGAAGCATGACAAAGCACTGACTTCAGTGCATTGCACCACTTGCTTAAACTGGAAGAATAAGTGTTTACTAGCTTTTACTTTAAAACCTAACTTTAAATTCCAGGGGTATTTCTTAAGTAAGAAATACTTCCCTGTAATACCAAGTTATTAGATGTTTGTTAAAACTTCCTGTAACAGTTGCTTTCTATTTCAGACTGCGAAGTCTGACATACAAACACTTTTTTAGTTCAAGGATCAAGTCAGTTATATCATTCCTTAGGAAGTAAAACCTGAGGTTTTTTGACCTTGGAGGAACAGGAAGGTATTCAAGAAATGCAGTCTTTGTACAACTAGAGAAGAATTAGGGCTTTTCTTGAAGAAAACTGTCTTTCTATTCCTGATCTGAAGAAAGTCACTGTGAAGAAGACTGGAAGTTTAGTCACAAAATACAGAATAAACACACACACAATGGAAATGCCATTCAAAGAAACAAAGCGCATGGTATGTGACTGAAAGAAATTACGTGCAATTCTATACCACACACTGACTGCATTCTGAACAGCTGCCATTAAGTGCAAACTCTTTCAGGTGATGCTCTGCATTTTTGCATGTACCCGAGTAGCAAGTAGAAAGCAACATAAGGTAATTATACCTGTTGCAATCCTTCTGTACCATATGCTGCCCTCATTTCTTCTAGCTCTCTGTTTAGCTCTTCAATCTCTTGCTGTTTCCCAGCCAATTCATTCTCCATCACCTCTAGCTGCATGTGAGAGTGCTGCATTCCATGCTCAGAACAAATCTCTCCAACTCCAAATTCTTCTTCCTAAATCAATCCAAGTTCCTTAACATGCCGGTTTTTTTATGCTTTATCACAGTAAGTAAACTCTAACATCAAATTCTGTATCAAATGCCACTTTAGTACATTATCATACAATACAGCATCGAAGATCTTATTGCCATGGTAACCTCCCTTGTTAGTATAATTCACACCTCAAAAGCATAAAGCATTTCTGCAAGTTCTGCTTTATAATCTTAGCCTTAATAGCAGTAGTAAATTGTTTTGCATTTCAAGTTTAACAATATGCTATATTAATATATAACAAACAACGCAGATGCAGAGGACAGCATGCAAAATAAAGTATTAGGCAGCAACATAGTTTTTGTTCAAAACAAATTGTTCGAGGTTTTTAGTATTGACCATTAGTATTATGATTCAATTTGCAATACTGTACCCTGATTAAGTCTGCAGGTATAGCTGTTCTTGTCACAAAACTGCAACCGTTTACCTGTATAAAGACAATTTCTAAATACATTATTATTTGAAATAAAGCTTGATTTCTATTTTCATTTGAATCTTATGTGACGACTCCTGCAGACCCACGGGAATTTTTATGCTACAAAAATTTATTTCATTTGAAATACAAAATAGCTTTATGTATAGTAAATTGCATCAAAGTAAGCATAGGTAACACTTAAAACACATAAAATTGCAGTAATAGATAGTACTGTCTAAAAACAAAAACCATATTATGAATTTAAATATCTAGAGAAAACAAAGGAATTCAGATTTAAAGGTCAATGCAAAGCTTTATACTTTAAATAATTAAAATGCAGTACTATTGTTTTTTAAATTATATGTTTAATATTTCTATATATTACTAAATGCAGTTATGCTTTCTAAAAGATATTTATACACCCCAAAATTTAGTATTTCTGAAAGTCACCAATCTCTCAATAGTGCAAGAAAAGCAGTAACATAGACTCTCATCCTAAATTTGAAGGAATTTCTTAAGATTGAAAAAGAGAAGAAATTACACATTTAACATAAGGCATTTGAAAAAAATGCTCTTTCACTCACCTAACACTGCAACCCTTTTCAGCTTCTATGAGAATTTTGATTCTACACACTGTGCAAACCAATAATGATGAATCTCCAAAAGGCACGCACAAGCCAAAGTAGCAGTTATAGTTATTTATAATCCAAACAAGAATATGTTGTGTGCTTGTGAGCAAGCATAACAGACAGGCAGGCTTTTAAAACAGCAGACCAATGATTTAAAATGAGAAAGCAAGAACAGATGTATTTCCCCTCAGAGCTGTTTATTAGATCAGAGCCTGAAACAAAAATAATGGTACTGGGGACGGAAAGGCATTTCAGACCCAAACACTCAAAAAATGAAGCTATACTACTCAGGCGTCTGCCATAGTCGAGATCAGGGCTTATTTACAAAGGACTATCATGCCTGAGGAAATCAATAAGTTACCCGACATAGAAGTACACTGTTATAAGCGAGATCAATACAATCGTCAAGCTTGTATTAAGAGAATGAATATACCTGCATTAGACAAGAATCTGCAGAGCTGACACAGTGCTCTTTCAATTCTTGACTTTCTCAGTAAAAAGGAAGACAGACACCACAGAGAGATTACTCCCTTGTTTTAGAAAGAATAAAGAAAACTGCAGCAAACAGCAGTTCAGGCAATTCACAGAGGCACTGCACATCGCTTGTGTATTGCCAGATGTTCCCTCTATATTCAGACATACACATGCCTACACAGTGCCTGGCACCAATGGCTTCATTCACATTTTGGAGCATGTCCCAGATTAACAACACTAGTACTTTAATAGAAACTCTATTATCAAACTCTTCTTTTCCTTTTTTAAATCCCATTTTATTTAGGCTTAATTGATAAAGACATAGTGTATGATTCCTGTAATCCACCATAGCGGACACACTTCTATTCCTGTGAATCATTTCTGTGTGCAACAATCAAAGACTCTTAGATGCTTTATAACAAGAGCTACTAGGAAAGACACAAAAGCCTTATCTCATTAGATGTTCCAGACTCCTTAGCAGCTGAAATTTCTACAAAAGACCTTTTACTTATAAAAGGGATTTTGCTATCTATAGACATTCAAAGCAAGTGTCTGGAACTTGGGGAATCCCGCCTCATTTCACAGGAGACTCGCTCTTAAACGTCACAGAAGTGAACCACAACAACCACGCTCTTCCTCATCCAATACCTTCTCCTTACAAATGCTTTATGCTTTCTGATAAAGTGCCAGTTGAAACACGACAAGAGACCAGACTACGCTGTAATCTATGGAGTAGATGAGGGTGCTGTGCCGACGGGAGCCTCGTGAGCAGCCTGACGACCTCTGGCATGACAGAGATTCTGCTGTGTCAGAGCAGACAGACAGTTGGGGCTGAGTTATTACCTTCAAAATATCTTAATTCAGAAAGAATTTTTCACTCATCTGCAATATATGAAGACTGTAGTCCAAATACCAACTTCAGTGTTAACAGATGTCTACACAAGCCCCATTGGACTTCTGTGTTTTGTCTCTTTGTATGGTTTACCTATACAGAGATCTTCTGCAAGTCCATAAATACTACTGATGTAGACTCTTATAATTTCCTCTTTTAAAGCTTTGCAGTTCACCTTTAACGCTGAAATGTCCTTATGCCTTAACGCCTTATGATGTCCTTAGTGACATACCCCAGCAAACAATTAAACATTTAAAGAAACAATCACACCACATAGCATTTTAAGACAATGGATGGAAGGAGTAACAGGAGCTCTGGATATAACTGCATAAACAAATAACCACAAAGTAAGAAAAAAATAAATTTTGTAACACATTAGCCACTCAGAAGTAACTGTCTCGGTGAACAAAAGACCAGAAAAAAGTGAAGATTACGGAAGTCCCTCAAAGGACTTTCTGTATGATTTTTCTTCCTTGCTTGTATTTTCAAAATAATTCACAGAAACCGTATTTACTAATATAAGTTAAACTCTAATTTGTAGTCTATTGGCTAAAAATAAAGATATAATATATATTGCATCAGTAAATACATATGCTCAAGACAAATGAAAGGAATCTTCTTTCAGAGAAACACAAGGAAAACCAACTTCCACCACTGAATTAAGGCAGCGATTCACGACAATCGCCACCAGAGGTCAGGATTAAATTTATGAAATGACTGTACCCCTTTTCATGTCCCTTAGACCTTGGAAGACCTGAAATTGTACCTCAGGAATTGCGGTAAAAATATGTAATGTATAACTATTATAACATTAACGCCAGTAATACAGATATTTCCCTTTATAAATAGCTAACTTGTGCTCAGCATAAATCAATACATACTGTTCAATCACTGAAAATTGTAGAAAATATTTTAATGCATGAAAATAATATAACATATTACAGACTGGCAAGCAGACTTCAGATTAAAAAAGTTCTTTGATTTGGTAGTAGAAACATACAGAAGTACCTGGAATGGATTAATCAATTTATCTCATGTTTTCATTTCCCCCCCCCCTTTTCTTTTACATTTCAGACATCTGATTCCTTCACAAAAATTAATACTTAGACCTCCAACATTGCTTGTCAGTGTTCTTAGCTTCTCCTCAAATTTATAGTTATGTCACAATCGACTATATGAAACTCAGCTAAAATTAGCAATTAGGGCAACTTGGGAAAATGAACTTCAGTTGTGTATTTTTTTATACTTCATCACAAACTGAAAATGGTTTTCGTTTATGAAAATAATTACCATCATATAACTAAGATTAATAACTTCTGAAGGATAACAATTGATGGCTTTTTAAAATATCATGGCTTAATACATTTTTCTATATATTAATAGCACGCAACAGGAGATTTCTTTATGTAGTGGTTAAGGCTGAGGTATAGAATTTCATTACCACTTAAAAAAACCCAAAACTTTGTAGACATCATACTAACCATCTTTTCAGAGGTACACTTTGCAAGTTGGGAAGAGAGCCAATAAGAGGAAAAAAAAATATCAGGTGGAACAGTCTTTCAGTGATGCCATAAAATTGAGGCATATGGAAAATATATGGGGGCAACTTTACCTTACACAGTTATAAAAAACCAAAAAATTCTAACTGTTGGAAAAAGCTTAACTTCCCTTAGTTTTGAGTTTAGACCATAAGCTTAAATTAAATGATAGTGGTGAATAGCTATTTAAGACTATTCTGGCAGGTCTCATTCTTACTCGAACTGAATAATTTGTTACAAAAGGCAAGATGGCCATATGAAGGATTTATCAGTCTTCACTTTGGCTCCTACCTTTGATAGCATAGGTGTTTAGAGAGGTGGCAGAACAAAGCTGAACAAGAGACTGTGTTTACAATAAAATTCCTTCCAGACAATTATTCTTATATAAACATTCACTGGTTCCTTCGACTTCGCTTAGACAACTGTACAGGCTTATAATTGTGTCTTACAAGTCCTTTAAAGAGGGAAATACTCATCAGTGAATTTTATCCAATTCCTCAAGAGAAGGGGCTGAAGGATTAAAAACATCTGACTCATTTTACCAACTACAACAAAACAAATAATGTATGAACTATTTCATTTTGGAGCATGACAGCCTTAATTTCAACATAATTTCTGACAAAAACCACTCAAAAGAAGACAGATATTCTAAACAATGAGGGAAAATATGGATGAACAGGCCTATGTTTTCTACAAATGTACAGTTTCTTAACATTCCAAAAAGGAGGTCATGTACCTGAAAAAAAGGTGAGCTCGAGATTTCATACAACTTCATAATTACACTGTTACAAAGAAAATTTAACTGATTCTCATCTTCAACTGAAAAGGCTTCAGATTGCTTTCTTTGCAAGGTGACCATGAACATAAGTAGTGTTTTTAATAATAAAAGTAACATTACAGCTGACATGAAACATATTGAAAATTCAGTTCCTAAAATATACACATTCCTAAATGTGTTCTTTCCTCGTTGGAGATACCAACCAATTGTAATGAACAGGAATTAAAAAGAGCTTATTAAGATAGCAACTTTCACCACTTGAGTTTGTTGTTCACCAGATCCAGTATCGTGTTATTATTCACAAGTTCTGTGTTGCCTACTTACGTCTTTGAAAATAATTCTCGTGGAGGTAAAAGGTCTTTTTGCAGGAATGAGAGCAAGAAGTGCCTAGAAATGCATGTCATTGCATTTTTGAGGAAATCAGCAATTTTGAGGAAATCTGCAATTTTTTAAAAGGCACATTCATAAGGCAGCTTGGCTGTAATTCTATTGTCTTTACTATCTGAAAAATTGCTCCCTAATATACTCTGTAGGCACCTACAGAAATCTTTGAAGAATGAAGGGTAAAGTTAAGTATTCAGATGTGAAAATTCATTTTACAACGAGGGCTTTGAATTGAACTGATACTAACAACAAAACACTAAAAATCAGAACATAGCCACAATTATCATGGAGCATTATGCCTGATCTCTTCTGTATTCTGTCTCCTTATGCAAAGATGTATTTTCTAGAGCTTTTGCAATCGGTCTCCAACATTGCTTCCTACAGCCTCAGAAGTGATCAAAATTTCTTAGTCGTATTTCATTATATAGGTAATACCTCTCACTTGTAAAAACACGTGAACATCAATGCTGTTGTCAACTGTTTTCAAGGGTTCATTCTTCACATACTGCATATTCCATCTCATAGTAATCACATACCATGGTGACGTATATTCTAAAAAGGTGCAGTAAGCTCACAGCAGTTGTTCAAAAATGTGTTTGCTACACTCTCAATGGCAAACTGTGTGCACATACTGCCCTATCACCATACCATGAATAAAGCAAAGTCAGAGTCTTTTCGTTCTTTGTTGCTTTAATTCCTTGGACAAAATAAAATGCATTTTACCTATCAAAAATACTAAAACTTTAAACTGATTTTTTTTTTCACCAGGTAGAGTTTGTTTCAACCCCTTGCACCTATCCCTCCATAAAAATCTTTTTTCTTTCTTCCATTTACAACACTCCCCAGCAGCTGGACCGGAATCTTCAATTCCAAAAGTGCCAGTCTCAGACATTTTTTTTAAGTTTGCATCACAAAAAACATGCCATAAGAACACTCACGACTGAATAGACCAAGGGTCCATATGGTTCAGTATTCTGTATTTGAAAGTAGCCAATAATGAACGTGAGGGAACGTTCTCCCTGCAATCCCAAGTTACTTCTCCCAACACTCCAGAATAAAGTGAGTGGGCTTATGAACAAGGATAAGAGGGAAAAGTGGGAGAGAAAGAGTCAAACTGGGGAAGAGAGGGACAGGAAAAGAATTCAACTGGAAAGGCTGAGACCAAATCTATGGAGAAAACCGTAACTGAGATTTGATGAGACGGGCTGGAAAGAAAAGCGACTGCTTTCATCTAGGACACATTGTCTGGTGTGTATATTCCCTTAGGCTTCACAATAAGCAGCTATAATACTAGTATGGAACAAATAGTTACTCTAAGGCATAGTCACCTTCTCTTAGAAAAGGTTTAATCAAGAGAGGAACAAAGTATCCTACACCAAATTGACTTCAGCAACTGAGACTCCTTTGATTACTCCATCCCCTCTTACTTTGTCACCAAGCTTAAAATTCTGGGGTGTGTTTTGCAGAAGCATTTAGCACAGAGATCTCCAAAACGAAACCCACACTGTCACCAGAGAAAGCAATTGAGACATGAAAAATTCATTTCTTTTTAACTAGAAACAATATTTACTCAGATATTCCATGGCTATTTCCTGCAAGCATGTTCGTGACCCACATTTACTCATGAGGTAGTTTATTCTTTAAAAACATAAGGAACTGTTTTATTGGCAAGACCAAACTTCCATATATGCTACTACCCTTCAACATGACAGAGATGAGTAGCAGATGCCAATGTGTGATGGGCTGACCCCAGACAGCAGCTAAGCCCTGCCCCCCCAGTCACTCGCTCCCCCCATCAGCAGGATGGAGGAGAGAACTGAAAAGGCAAAAGCAAGAAAAATTCATGGACTGAGATAAAGACAGCTTAATAAGTGAAAGAAAACAAAACAAAACTCCCAAACAGCAAGCAAAGGCAATCACTCACCACCTTCCACCAGCAGACTGACGCCCAGCCAGTCGCTGAGCAACGGCTGCTTTGGAACTCATTAAAACATAATCAACTTGTTAAATAGTTTCCCACAGAAAATTAGCAGAAATTATGCACAGCCACAACTCCAACGGCAACATGAAGCATTAATACCACCGTAACGATGACATTGTTACAAGAGTTCATATATCTACTGCATTATTGATTATAGTAGCCATCCCATTATGTAGTTGACATAATGCTTGCTTTAATGGTACATTAATCATACCAGTAATGACATGCAACAGCTTTGTCTACAATATCACGTCTGCTCTTTCTCTCCTTCTCGCTTTGAAAAACAATGCACAGCATTGCAGTAAACATGTGAAAAAAAAAAAAGTTGAAAGAAGAGTTAGGAAAAGCGTTACTTCAGTCTTACCTCAGAACTGTAATCTTCTACTGTGGTGGAAATTTCACTTTCCGGCTAAAATAAAATATTAAAATATTTACAATGATGGCACTCTAAAAATATCAAACAAGATATTTTCCATCTGTTTCTGAGAATGTAGACAGTATTCAAAAATATTAAGCTATACATGAATTTGATTAGAATATATATATATAGCAAAAGCCACCTTTAAATCCCAGCTTTAAAAAAGAAAAAGTTACTTTGTTGTTCAACTATGATTATGGAAACATTATAATTACATGACAAAGTCTGCTAATGAAAATACAACCTACACGTACATAATAATATTTTGGAAATGTAAGTTATAATTTTTTGTTGCGTGTTTTTTGTTTGTTTGTTTTTTAAGTAATAAGGAGTACCAAGAAAAGGAGTTTTCTCTGATAGATCAATTTTACCTAATTAGAAGCTTTGCTGGTTTAAGAACATAATCATATATAGAATGTCATTTTCATACACGCAAGACTTTTGATGTTGACTAGAATTTCAAAACAAGCACTAATATTCTCCTTCAGCTTCCATGGAAACCAAGGGAAGGTAAAAGTGATCAGGAAGAACAAGGACAAAGACTCAAATCTTGTGATCTAATGAATTAGAGCAATTAAAGGAACAAAGCCTTAACAAACCAAGCACAAACATGCCATGGAAGATGCACGAATTAAACACAGAGTATCTTGATGAACTACACACAATATACCAGGTTTGAGAATCAAGATGTTAGTAGGAAAATATGCAAAATATCCAAATTGTCTATAGAAGATGCACTATTGGGGAATAAGTAAGTACACTTTTGAACTCAAAAAGTGTAATTTTGAGATAAAACTACTTTACCAAAAATGACGGGTACATAATAGGGCTTTTTCAAAATTCACTTAACTCATTAGCCAGCCTCACAATAAATCAGTCTCCATTTTACATTGAATTCTGTCAGGCTTATTTTCAAAGGAACATACTCAGTTTTGCATTAATAGACATAAGTAAAATTTGGAACTGTCAACTGTGGTTTGTTTTGTATTTTTTTAAAGGAAATCTGCCACTCAGACCTACTGGAGCTCTAGTTTTTACAATCCCAACATCATCGATTCTACATATTTCAAATTCAATATGTAGCCCCACAATGTAATTAATCTAAAAAAAAAAAAAAAAAGGGTATTATTTTATGTACAGAGTGCAAAAAACTAACTTAAAATCTGAATGTGGAAGCTAAAATTCATACAGTACATATGATTTTAAAAATTAAAAAGGTCTACCTTAAAAATAAGCCACAAATTGAAACAAAATTATGTTTTAAAATTATAGGGTGACAAAAGTGTTCCTGCTGTGGAATACACAATTAGTACTTAACAATATTTAATTTTAAAAATAAATATATGCTTATTTATATTATATATACTTATATGTACATTTGTATACATATGCATACACACACAAATTTTACATATTGTTTGTAGTCTAGGTCTTTAGTTTAGGACAATGTCCTCTGGAAGGAATAAAATCAGGGGAAACCACACTGTTACTTATTTTCATAATACAGATAAGAAATGTATGGACATACCATCCTACAATTTTTCATGGTTAGTTCCAATTCAGAAGACTTCACAAGGAAAGATTAGAAGTATTCCTATAGAAGCTCAGAAGTATTCCTATAAATTTACATATTTAATTAGATCTAACGACTCTTGAAGTTCTTTATAGTGCATGAAACACAGACACTTCTCCAACATGCAAAAAACAGAGACAAGTAGTCTGATTTCTTACATAGTTTTTCCTTGCAATGCTTTTAATTATACCAACAGCCCCTTGTTTATAAGAAAGATGATAAATGAATGTTTAAATCCTGGAACAAGCTCAAACCTAGTAGATAATCATAGTAGAAGGCAAAAAACTTTTAGATTGAAGATTACGCTAGAGTAAGAAAATATGAATTCTCAAAGGAAGGTGATTACTGAAAATAATTTTCTAATTTTTTATCATAATTTGGTCCGATAAGAGATTTTAAAAAAGGAATATATTGCTGGACCTTTATGAATACCAATCTAAAGTTAAAAAAAAAATCTAAATTTAAAAAACAAATTATCAAAAAACACATAGTGCTCCATCAGTTCAGGTGTGCAATATCCTTTAGCAGCATAAATGATCTTTCCAAAATATCTCCTTCGATCCTGCATCTATATAGTTTTTTGCCTGTTAAGTCCAATTATTTTTGCCAAGGGATTTATTGAAAATAAGTACAGAAAGATGGCCAAATGAACTCATTAAATAGATCTGTCTTCTGTGCTAAGGGGTTCATCCAAACCCTGCTAAAACTCAGTTAAAAAGATTTACATCCTACGAGCTCACACATTAGACTCCAACACTGTAAGACTTAATGCTATTCTTTTGCTGTCAGAATCAATAACATTACAAGTAGTCAACATTTTATGGGCACTCATCTTGCCCTCCAAGCAGCTCTGTTCTGATCCTAAGACCAGACCAACTTTATTTCAAAATCCAATTCCTTTCATTATTAAGCCACCCGTTCTGTACGCTTCAATTCTTCTTTGGTCAACAGAAGTAACTAGGTTTTACACAGCTCATCTGTCTGAACCACAGGGGTCCAGTTTAAAAGGAAATACTTCCAAAAATTCATATATACACACACTGTTAGCAACACAGCATCTTTTGACGGGATAATACCAACAAAGCTATTCACCAGTTCTCTCAGTACTTTATGGAATTTGAAATAGGTTTTTGCTACGCTCTGACTTCAGGCTGTTAGTTTGCATGTATTCTACCACCTATGCCCCACAACATTTTCTTGCTACAAACAGCTACTCTCTTCTAGCAAGATGTTTTAATTCTTAATTTAATATTTTCTTCACTGACAATGTCGTTGATAGTTAAAATACACTGAACAGACATCTCAAAGACTCTTTATAGGCAACTATCTCCATCAACTCTGCATGTAGTACCCTTAATAATAACACTTGAGTATTCAGACAATTAAAACCACTTTCATCTGTATACATTCTTCAGAGGAAATACTGGAAGATGATACAAAAAAAGAACACAGGAGGTCCATTTCAGAGTAGCTTGTTTCTGTATGCTGTTAAGCATTGCTCAGAAGTCACATTCTTTGGCACTGGACGCCCAACTTTACCACAGGATTCACAAAATAACGCATATACAAAATTGGCCATGAGAACTGAAAAGTGATTTTTATGTTTCTTTAGAAAATTTTCACAGCGGACAATAAAACCTTTTGCAAAAAGAGACATCCAATACTAAACTACTCCAATTGCAATGGCTGAAAGTATTTAAAGGCGAGAACCAAGACTTTTTTATGACCTCACTGTAAACTGTTACAAAAATGTAATTACAAAATTCTGGATTCATTCTTGAGCATGTATTAGCCAGCAGTAGAAGCAAAACCAGTTCATTTTAGCTTGGCCAGTTTCCTATGGGTCACTAGTGATCCATAGATGATCACAACCTGAGTAAGACTAATTAGGAGGACTACAACTAGGAAGGGAGGGAAAAAGAATGTAAACCAAAAATCCCCAGTCATGAAACCCCCTTTTAGGTCATCCTGAACTTTATGGGTCTTTAATAGTTGTAGAACATTCTGAATATGAAGCACTACTCTTACATATTGCCTCATCACGCCTGCCCTAGTTCCTAATCTGAAAACCATTCAATTCAAAGGAACGTATTCCCTGGTAATTTATAACCCAAACGAACTGACTACAATCAGATTTAAATAGAGTACATCTTAGTGGAGATACACCATTACCAAATTTGAATATAATCCGCAGCACGGTACCCCACTCCTCAGTGTATAAATTTCCTGTATCAGAAAACATCATCAACAGAGAGACAACCTAAGCATCTAATTAGGTTTCTATTCTTTGTTAATACAGCCGTATAAATGTCTAATCTGAAATGAAATACTTTGTAAATTTGCAAAGACCATTCTTCAATACAGGTAATTTCCATGTCAGTAAATCTATTATGTATTGGTATTTACAGAGAAAGGAAGGCATCATGCCAGAGGTTGTCTTATGCATCAAAGAAAATGGGCAAGATATCCTGGCAAACTTTTGGCCAGACGGTGAATGGCAAGATGGCTGTCTTCAGTCAGAACCATATGCTTCTGAGTATCTATTATCTTCTCTCATGTCATTGACGTTACTATTGAACAGACCATTTCCAAACATTTATTTATCATCATTCTCTAATTTTAATACATTTTTCAAGGGATGCTAGATTATCTGAAGTGACTGGGCTAATTTTTACTACATTTTGTTTATCCACCCTTTTTTAAAAATCCCCCATCTAACTGTACATTACAGAATCTCTCTTCTCTAGTCAAAGCCCTTGGTTGCTCTTTGCTTTCATGCTTCTACTGTAGGAATGCCTTACCCACATTCACCACCTACGCCTTTTCTCACTGAGGCATCCTCTCTGTTTCTCCATACTGCTTATGCTTCCATATTTCTGTAACTTTCCTTCCTTTGTTCTTCTCAAGAATCCTACCCAGTGCCTCCTTCATACTCTGTTTCTGTTCCTTGCCTATCAACTGGAGTCACTTATAGAAATTAAATACGGAGCCATAAACTTTATCACCTACTTGAGTAAACAGTTAAGCTAGTCTAAAACTATTACCAAATGGATTTGTCTTGTGAAAAACAAAAGACGAGTTACTAATCCAACTGTAGTCAATTAGCAGGTATTCTTCATCACAGAACTTGGAACTTTTCTTTTCTAAGAAGCTTTGTATAATAGCTTTTACTACTCATGTGACTCAAGGACAATTTTCCTGTGCCATAAGTTAATTTCTTTTGTTTTCCTGGCATTAGCACATTCTTGCAAAGCAGTCTGGCCCGATGCATCATTTCAAGACTTCTAGAGAAGGTGATCTCAGGAATTATTTACCCTGGAAGCGGCTTTTGCTTTCTTCCATTCTTAATTGCAGAAAGTCACAAAAAGAAGCAATCCTAAAACAAAGAGTTTCATTGATCCGATTTATTTCCTGGGCTGTGTCTCCCACATTATTTTTACTTCTGTATGGAAAAGGACACTATGGATGTCAAGACCGAAAGATATCAGGGTGCAACAGAATAAAGTCAAAAGCTGAAGGCAACTAGAAACTCAACATATTATTCTCTTTGTGAGACCAAGACAATTTAACATGAGATCATTTAACATGAAACAAGCTAAGACCCTGAGATTTTAACGAAGAGATATCAACCGGCATTTCTCTAACAAGTCTTGTAAATAAACTGTTCCTCTTACAGAGGACGGAAAACCTTATAGAAACTACAAGTAAATTCAGACAGAAGGTAAAATGGAGTGGATAAGGACAGTACAAAACAATGACAGTTCTTCCAATTAGTTTCTGTAACTCGAGGTACTACAGGGGGATGGAGAAACCCACCCTTTGGAAGACACAGGAAAAAAAAGGGAAAGGGATGACTGCAAAAAAATTTTTTGCATTCTCTAAATAGACTTTTGCCTTCTCTGAAAAGGTACTTCTCTAACTTCAGATGGGAAATAAGCTCCTAGAGGAGTAACTCCATTTCACTTTCTGTTATTCATATTGAGTAAGAGAACTCTCTGTTATTTGTATTTGGCCATGCTAATTCCACTGGGAACTAAAAAAAAACATACTAGAAAAACTGCAGGGAGATAAACTTCTATCCACAAAACTACCACAAAAGAGCCCAGTCAGGATTTTTAGATAGACAGGCAGCACAGTCCATCATTCTGAGTCTACTTTGTGGCACAGAAAGAACAATTCAAAATACGAATTCCAGTAAAAGATGAAATAAGTCAGTGGGATCAAAATTTAGCTAGAAAATAATCCTCCATAGTGCCTCCAGTAATCTTGCCTTACTCTCCTGACACAGCAGCCTATAAAGATTTAACGTTGGGTGAAAAAGCAAACAGCTCAAAGAAGCTGTCTGTAATTCTCCATTGCAGGGATTAGCCTGAAACTGACTATTACATTGGCTGCCATTTCAACTAAGCAAGCCCTAATCCAATTACTGTAATACAGGCTCTGTCCAAATCATTGCACTTGTAAGACTAAAACCAGTAAATTATGAGATTCCTTGAAACTATTTCAGAATTTTTCCTCTTCGATTAATACTGCACAGACAGAGACTTTAGCAATCATCTTCCAATTCAAAAATACCAATTACATATTTAACATGAATAAGCAAGCCACATACAGCGTGTAACAAAGAAAAATGCTCTCACAATTGGGAGCAGCTTTTTTTTTGGTGGAAGTGAATACTGTTTTAGAAGTCTCTGAAACACGAGTAATTCAGTAGAGTCAAATTACAACTAAACACTAATCACCATGCTTATTCTTTTAAAGCTACTTTTAAAAAAAAAAACCAAACCCAAAAAACCCAACAAAAAGCCCAAACAAAACCAACAAAAAATACCCCAACAAACCAAAACCCCCATGCACCTCTACATTTATTTATTTAAATATAAGTTGCTTTGGGAATAAGGCAGACCTCAGAAAAATCACATCCAATCTTAAGAATGTATCTACTTGTGTAATCACTAGCAACTGTAGTGTGAATACTTTTTCCATTTTTAAAATCAGCTATGTCTTGTACTGTTAGCATTTAGACGCCAACATAGGCTACTAGGACCAACCTGATCTAATTAGACCTGCTTTGAGCACAGGATTGGACTAGATGACCTTGGAGGTCCCCTCCAACCTAAATTATTCTATGATTCTGTACTTTACCCTGTTTCTGCAACTGTAGCAGAGACGTTTATCCTGACTGAGAGCAAATACACCAGCAGAGTCCATCTGTAACGTGCAATCATGATGTATTTCAAAATGTATTTGGTTAAGAATGTTTCTTCATACAGTTAGCATATTTGTGTAGACTACAATATTGTTAACACAACAGTTTAAGTGATTCCCTCTAAACAGCTCTGTGCCCTGGCAGTCCTCTCTCCTTAGCTGTAAATAATCTGCTGCATTTCATAAAGTACACCTTTCTTTTTTCCTAGAAGGCAAAAAAGTCTCATTATCACCTATGAAAACAGTCAATCTGGTATTAAATACTTTTTAAAAAATTTATTACCTCTTCCAGAAAAAGCCATGAGTTGAACAGACAGTTTTATTGAGTTACTACAAACAGTTTTGAAGACCTAACATAAGCTTTCTGAGTATGAAAAGCTACATATTAAAGGCATGTATCTATTAAGCTCAAAATATCTAGTGTACTGCTATATTATAGGCTCAAAATTGTAAAATAAATGATCAATTACTTAAGAAGTTTTTATTTGCACATATGATGTGGCCTGTCTGCCCCTCTACCAGGGTAACTTCTTTTTTTCAACACAAATGCAAGAAATTTTTGAAAAGTTTCATTTCTTACTTCTCAGCTGCTGGAAATGAGATAATGGAGACAAAATAGTTACAAGTGGTTTATCCCAGCACAGGACTGACAAGTCAAAATGCAGATCATTCACCTCTACTACATCTCTCAGAAAAGACTGCATACACGTGCACAGAGCTGGGAATCTGTGTTAAACTGCTTGTTCAGAATGCCACTTGTCCTTTTAGAGGCATAATAAGGTATTCTGTAAATAACATGGACATCTCTTGTCCCTCACATCTGGAATTCACGTCCACTCAGAACTGAACTGGACTGCCAGTGTGTATCACACCGGGCATTTTACAACCTTCCCAGAGCATCAGGATTATATTAACAATCAGGATTATATTTCAGTAAGTAGTAAAAGTAGAGTATCTGTTTATCAGTCTCTTAAGCCATCCAGTTCTAAGTAGTGCTTTCTAAATTAATTTCTCCTCCACATTAACCAGAAAGGCTCGAATACGGATACAAGAAACATGTTCAGTTTTGCATTTTGTTGCAGCCATAGCTGCAATGATCAAAACTCCACTGCAATTTGTAAACTTTTAATAAAACAAAATGTATAAAATGAAGCAATAAACAAAACCAAATTTTGCCCATTTAGGGAGTACAGCAGTACCAACAAACTTTCCATAATCTATAGTACACTGACTACCACAAAAAACATGATGCCAGCAGGCAGGTAGAAAGCACCTTCTCTGGACATATTAAAGAGAGACAAAGGAGGCAAGGAAATAATATAAAAAATTTCATATAATTCCTTTATTCCCACTCTCAAAACGAATGGACTATTTTGCCCCCGCCAAAGTAACTGGTCGCCTGAGACAAACTTACCTCAATGGTGTAAGTCTGGTTGTGTTTGATAATTTCTCCACTATGCAAAGTCCTGATAATAGCAAAGTCAGCAGCAGCAGCTGCTCCCCTCCGGCTGCTGCACGTGGATGTTTCATCACCTCGAGATCGATCAGTATCAATCCCATCTTGTATTGATTCTTCATCTTTGATGTTTGCTGTTTTCTTCTTCTTTTTCTGCTTCTTTGATCCATTCTGACCATCAGTTTGCGCCTTCCGCTGCCTAAATTGGGCAAGCTGTACAGAAGACAAAATCTTGTTAAAGGTGAAAGTTTTCCTCTTTATTACTAATGACATCCTCTACAAAGGCTTACCAGCTGTTCTACATAAGCTTCAAACTAATCACTACTGAAAACATGTTAGAAGTTAATGCTGCATATCTAAGACACATTCAGATTATTCTTCCGTTTACACAGTTTGCTTTAAAAAAAAAATCTTAAATGTAAACCAACACTCTATTAATGAATTCCTTTTCGGCTTCATACTAGCAAGTTACTGTTCCATAGATTGATACCTAGAAATTAAAACATTCAAAGGTAAAGGTACAAGTTTAGTTATAAATGACAAATGCAATGAGATAACCTCTGATCTCATTTTGCAATTTTGTAGTAATAAATACCTCAAAATTAATTTACATACAGAAATGACTTTTAATTTTTATACCAGAAACAGATAAAAGCAAACCATTCTTCCACCAAGTATCATATAAAGTTTTCTAAAAAGTTTATGTTAGAACTCAAAAAGCAGATCAAGTTACTAAAAACATGATAAAGAAATAGCAAAACACGTAATGAGGGAATAGTCTAAAAACAGTGAGCAAACTACCAGATACACTACCTTGTAGCAAAACATGCTGATGAACAAAAAGTCACAGGTGAGCCAGGCACACAGTTGAAAAACCAATTAGTATGTAAGCTATTCAAATACTGTAAGACACTGCCTTTTGAAGAGCTTATCACTTTTAATCACTTTATAGTGGTTTACACAAGAAAATCCATTTTAAATATCTTTTTCTTAACAAGAACAGAATTTCTCTTCAAATAAGAAAAACAAGCACGGCAAGTTTTACCAATTAATTCAAAATTAAACAGATCCTACCACTAAAATCTGGGAATAAAAATGATTATTTTCCAATTGAAGAGTCCGACATTAATTAAATACTACAATATGTTTTAGAAATGTAGCTCCAAATTAAATACAAACCATGCAAATAAAGACACTAAAGCTTTAAATACTTGTTACATCAACTAATACCCAATAGCATGTATTTTTTATAAATCTGCTGCAATTTTAAGAAAAAGCTATAGAAAAAAATCGCATGTTTGCTCATGATATTCACCAATCGAGAAAGCCAGGCTTCCATCCAACCTCTTTGGCAACACCCAAACCAAGCAGGACACACGGACCCCTTTGCCCAGTCACTGCCGGGTCACAGTGCCAGCCACCACTTGAAGTGCTCCCTTGTTCTCATCTGGCCCCAAGAGAGCCGACAAGCCCCAGTCTAAATAAACACATCATTGACAGATCACTTCTGACTTCTGGTTAGTTTATTCTTTTGTCCCTTTACTTGTATTTCATTGTGGGTTTCTTCAGCCTCCTCTCCATCCTTAGGATGACCGAGGGCTTGGCATACGGCTCCTGCTCTGTTTACAGGAGGAGGACCTGAAGATTTGCCGAGCCAAATATGCTCACCTACGTATTTAATACTTATTTCCTCCCTCCTACATGTCTCTAATTAGTTCAACTTCATGGGTTTTTTTCCATTTTTTTAATAGGTAACTTTCCTTATTTCACCAAAAATCTATTAAAGCTTACAAACTCCTGAAATAAGTTTCTGAACAGGAAAATAAAGTCTTCTCGTAACTTAAAAGTTTAAGGAAAACAAAACAAAACATGGATTTAGTGTCTCAAAAATGGGAAGGGTGAAAGTTCCAGTTGTCTCCTTACGACATTACTACATTCTCCTAAAATTGTAAATTTACCTCAACAAAATAGTTTTACATTTATCCAGAAGACAAGCAGAATTTGTCCAAATGCCACAATGACATAAAGCAGATAACCTGATTTCAAGTGTAACTACTGAGAGATTTTGCTTTTTTGACTTTTTCTTTCTAAATAGCGAAAGACATGTAGTGCCACTGGTCAAGAACTCTCTTGCCCAACTTGATTGAAACCTTCTGTAATGGAAAGTTAAGTTGGCTTTTTTAAAGCAGCTTTACAGTCTTTATTTGTCTACAAAATTAGACATGTAGTTCAAGGACAAGTGAATTACTCTGTGTCTCTCCTCAAGTATTTTGCATATTTTAACTAAGGCATCTGGGTATGCCAGATTTCTCTCCCTTCAAAATCAAGTTGTCGACGTTCACTTCTTCAGGATTAACAGATTAAACTCAGTTAGAAACAGACTTTATTTTTTTCCCTTTAAACATTACTGAAGATGGGCACACATGCAAGTTAAATGCATATGCAAGTTAAACTGTTGTATTTTTGTATTACAAAAGTTCTCAACTGTCAATTTCTGTATGAGCATTTAATATTTTGTAAATAACTACACTATTAGTGACAGATGCACGCACAAATCATCACAAATCAAAAGCGCACAAAAAATACACTTTTTACTGCGCACGTTCACATATACACAAAACTGTCCAGCTACTAATGCAACATAGCTTCAAATTCACATTTTTAATCACATTTTAAAAACTTGAAATGAGAGAAGCAGCATAACAAAAAGCTACTGCTGAACGAATACACTCTGTGATGCTCACATCAAGAGAAGGGAATCTTAGATACCAAATTCCTTCAGAAAATGGGACTCAGGAACTAGAGGTGAGGATCTATCTACATTTCAATGACAAGCAGGAAAAAGTCCACCAGCAGTCATGGGAACTAAGGAAAATAAATTTTGTATAATTAGAACTTTAATTAAAACTGAAAAATACTTCCAGATTTTGTGTTCTAGAAAAATAGTTTTTCCAGCGTGAACAAAATGGGAAACAAACACGAGCTGATACAACTATACATTCCTTTACCCTGTCTTCCAGGAATACCAGCTTGATAATGCCAAAACTAAGTCTGTGGAGAACCTAGCACTGCTTCTGTCAGTTCTGAATCTGCAGGTTTGAAATAATTCCATGTCAAGTCTCTGTCGTGTTACAAAAGTTGCAAGCAAGAGCAAAAGAGGTAAACACTGGAGTTAGTCATGGAGGAAAAAGAATCATAGAACGGTTGGGTTGGAAGAGACCTTAAAGATCATCTAGTTCCAAACCACCTGCCACGGGCACGGACACCTCCCACCAGACCAGCTTGCTCAAAGCCCCATCCAGCCTGGCCTTGAATACTCCCAGGGATGGGGCATCCACAACTTCCCTGGGCAACCTGTTCCACTGCCTCACCACCCTCAGAGTAAAGAATTTCTTCCTAATATCTAATCAAAATTTCCCCTCTTTCAGTTTAAAACCATTACCCTCCTCAGCCTATTGCTACACTCCTTCATAAAGAGTCCCTCCTCATCTCTCCTACAGGCCCCCTTTAGGTACTGGAAGGCTACTACAAGATCTCCCCAGGGCCTTCTCTTCTCCAGGCTGAACAACCCCAACTGTCTTAGCCTTTCTGCATGAGGAGAGGTGTTCCAGCCCTCCGATCATCCTCGTAGCTCTCCTCTGGACCCGTTCCAACAGGTCCATAGAGCTGAAGGACACTCAGAAAAGAGAAGGAGTACCTTACTCTGGGAAGGCATCAGGAACAGAGTCAGCCATGATACAACCTTACTGTGTTTTAGCACATCTGAAAACCAACCTAGAGCAAGTAGTCTTTCACAGTCTGCCAGCACATTGTCTCAGCTTTTCCCGTCATGCTGGTAAGACAGGACCCCTATTAAGAATTCAATCAGTGTTTTCCAGTTGTGAGTAACAGCTGATTTTACTCCTTATCCTTGACTCTCAGCTTTTGAATCTAAAGCAACTAACAACTCACAATTTCCAGCTCATAGGTTTTTGAAGTCCTGCTTCTAAGAAAAAAACCAATCCTCTTGGAAACAAACATGTCCACTTTATAGCAATTTTTAAAAATTATATTACGGAGTCCATGTTTATTGTCTGAATTACTTCTATCAAATATCCAGTGTACAATTAAATTCTTAATTGTAATAAATAAATTGAAGTTTTAACCCGAACTCTGAGAATGAAATGATGTTTCTTTCCTTCTAATGCATAACAACCTACAATAAAATTGTCCAGGAAGAATTACATGTTTCTTTTCAGATTTCCAGAAGTGCCATATAAAACAGCTGCTCAGCTTTCCATTAGTTTGAAAAATGGGAAGCGGTTGTATTTTAGCGCTAAATTCTGTGGATGCGCAAGGCATGTTGCCTCTTATAAACAGAAAAACATTTATTGAAAGTCACAAGACTACAATAGAGCAGCGTGCAGATAAGTAATGGGTATACTTTTCAAAATAATTTCCCGCAGTAAAATAACAATTGAATAGCAGAACTTAGCTATTTAGAGAATATATTTATTTATCTAGTTCTAATTATAACCTCCTTCTACTTACGAATCCTGAAACAACATACTAGCACCAATCCCACATCACAGACTGCAGCAAAATTACAGACACCTGGTACAACATTACCTTAGCTTTCAAATGTTGATAGCCTCCAACTGGCAGAAGGTCAGAAAAGAGGAGAATGAACAGCTATTAGAAACTAAATAGTCTTGAGACAGAAGGGAACTAACTTGTAGAGTGGCAGGGATTACTTGTGTAAACCATGTCCATTATGATAGTTCATGTACTGCTCTAATTACAACAGCACCATTATTTATTTATCAGCTATCTTCAGCACATTCTGAACCTTGGCAATTGTGCCAGCAATCTAGATTGCTGGGATAAGCTGTTCATCAATTAATTTCAATTATGGTCTGACTGAGCTACTTCTAGAGTAGAAGTGAATGTTGAAATAAAATTTGGCTCCAATAGAATGCAAAACTTAATCTCCTCTTAAGCATTTAAAAAAATATATCAAATATCTGAACAAAAGATGCAATATTTAATCACTGTCCATATATCAGCACAAGAAAATACTGAAAATTTCCATGAAAATTAAAAAAGTTACATTTGTAAAGCATCAATAGCTATATTTTTATTTCGCATGCATAAAAGACTTCAAAACAGAAACACGTGAAGTTCCGTTTACAACTGGATGCTGTCTTAGGATTGCTTATTATTGCTTAACATTCTCAGACAATGTATTAGATAGGGATAGTCTCATTTTCAGAGGTATTACAGTAAACAGGAATTGAAATTGCTCAGTGCCTCTGAAGAAGGCTATTATGAAATAAGATAGACAATATTTGCTGTACTTATTGTTTAAAACACAACTTCTAATTGCTAAGACAAGAAGCTTATAGGTAGCGTATCCTGTACAGGAATTGTTGTGCAGTTATATTTCATGTACCTGTACACAAACATTATTAGCTTCAAATTTTAACTTACTAACGTCAAGTGCTTACGTCTCAAATTCAGCGCTGCATAGGCACCTCTTACAGAAAGAGCGGGGTTTGTTTGTCCCTCACAGTTCCTCTTAACCACATAATCTCTTTTTTAACTCACATTTAAAGAAGCAGCATAGAAGGGTAAATTGTGAATTTACAAGACTGACAACAAATGGAAACTCAGAGAAGCTGCTACAGCCAAGTAATTATTCTTTTTCATTTCCACACCGTACCATAAAGGCATGAATGGAGATCTACATTATGATCTTGCATTTCTCAACTGCTATCATTTCAAAAGATGTTCCAGATACTGATTAAACTTCTGTAAGTAGGACACATTCAGCTGAAGGGGACTTGCTCTCTGTCAGAAGTTCTCAAACCGTCTGGCATCCAGTGAGAAATTTTCTGTGCTGGACCAGGTTCATCTTTAGATCACTCAGTCAATGTAAGAAGACAAAGACGTCTGAATCTTCTTGCCTGTATCTCAGAGCGGTGGTTAATGGCTCAAAGTCAAATTGGCAGTCTTATAATATTCAGTATCTTTATAGATAATCTGGATGATGAAATTGAATGCATCTTAACCAAGTTCATAGATGACACCAAACTGGAGGAAAGCCAGTAACACCAGAAGGAAGAATGACCACAACATGCTGGAAGACTAAGCCAACAGCAATTGCATGAGATTCAACAAAGATAAAAATCAAGTCCTGCACCTGGGATGGAATTATCCCACATAGCAGTGACAGCTGGGGACTGACTGGCCTGGTGTGTAGCTCTGCTGAGACCTGAGACCAGGATCTGAGAGTCCTGGTGGATAGCAAGCTGAACATGAGTGAGAAGCATGCCCTGGCAGCAATGAAGAGAAACTATGAGAAACCTCTTTGAAATTACTCTCAGTGCCTACCATAGTAAATGACTAAGACATGAATCCAACTGTCAGTACACCAGTTTTGCGATTAACTATTTATTGCAAAACTGAATTGACCCTACGCAATCCTCTTTTGTAAAACAGAATTTGATAACAATAATACCATTTGTTATTTGAGAATCTGGTCTTACAATACAGTGGAAAAAGCCGGTGTGATGGGTTGACCCTGGCTGGACACCAGGTGCCCACCAAAGCCGCTCTATTGCTACCCTCCTCAGCTGGACAAAGGAAAAAATATAACGAAAGGCTTATGGGTCGAGATAAAGGCAGGGAGAGATCATTCAGCAATTACCATCACAGGCAAAACAGACTCGACTTGGGAAATCAGTTTAATTTATTACCAATCAAATCAGAGTCATGAGATGACTGAGATGACTCATGACAATGAGAAAAAAAAACCCAAACCTTAAAGCACCTTCCCCCCCACCCCTCCCTTCTTCCCAGGCTTAACTTCACTCCTGATTTCTCTACCTCCTCTTCCCCCAGAGCAGTGCAGGGGGACAGGGAATGGGGATTGTGGTCAGTTTATCACCCATTGTCTTTGCCGCTCCTTCCTCCTCAGGGTGAGGACTCTTCATACTCCTCCTCTCCTCCAGCAGGGGGTCCCTCCCACAGGAGACAGTTCTCCACAAACTTGTCCAACTTTAGTCCTTCCCATGGGCTACAGTTCTTCACAAACTGCTACGACATGGGTCCCTTCCATGGTCTGCAGTCCTTCAGGAACAGCCTACAGCCTACTCCAGAGTGGGTCCCCAACGGGGTCACAAGTCCCGCCAGCAAACCTGCTCCAGCGTGGGCTCCTCTCTTCACAGCGCCACAGGTCCTGCCAGGAGCCTGCTCCAGCAGGCTTCTCACAGGGTCACAGCCTTCTTTGGGCATCGACTGGTCTGGCATGGGCTGCAGGTGGATATCTGCTACACCATTAACCTCCACAGGCTGCAGTGTGACAGCCTGCCTCACCATGGTCTTCACCAGGGGCTGCAGGGGAATCTCTGCTCCAGCACCTGTAGCACCTCCTCCCCTCCTTCTTCACCAACCTTGGTGTCTGCAGAGTTGTTGCTCTCACATATTCTCACTCCTCTCTCCGTCTGCAGGTTGTTGCGCAGGTTTTTTTCCCCCCTTCTTAAATACACCATGGCAGAGGTGCTACCACCATCGCTGATGGGCTCAGCCTTGGTCAGCAACAGGTCTGTCTTGGAGCTCTGTCAGACACAGAGCAAGCTTCTAGCAGCTGCTCACAGAGGCCACCTCTGTAGCTTCCCTGCTACCAAAATCTTGCCACACAAACCCAATACACCCAGCGAGCCAAACAAACAACTCCTAGCTCCAGTGCTTCGATGTAAATTTTGCATTTAACAGCAGAAAGCATATCTTAAACTTTCAATCTAGCAGACTAAAATTCTCCACAGGAGCAGTGTCTGCAACTAAGCACACGGACAGTAGGCAAAAGCAAAATAGTATTCTTTGCCAGGTGTTGCTTGGGATTTGCCATCAACACAGAAGTCACAAAAGTCTGAGAAAGGGGCATTTATTTTGCACATAGAGTGAATGCTAGAGTCTGCTCTAAGCTGCATCTGAATGTATAACATGCATTGTGGCAAACTGTATTGTACAAGTTATAGCTAGGATATCTTCCAGAGTCAGACAGACTCTGCCTGCAAGTGCAAGATGACACTCAGGTGCATCATGAAACTCATGGGAGATCATAAACAGTCCTGTGATAGAAAGGCTCAGGCTTTTCCAATTGTAATGTGATAATCCTCATCACTGAATGATAATAAGGCATAATTTCTGAACAATTACTGGGAGTGAAAGTGAAACCAAAATATTTAGACTAATTCAGACTGACAACTTGTCTTAAAAATTGAAGGATTAAGATTCATCTGCCCTAGTAAGGATAAGTCACTACTCCCCTTGACCACAGGTAAGCAATAATTGCTACAAGGACAAAAAGCAGGGCCCTGGCATGGGGTTTATTTTGATCATCTATAAAGGACAGATATGTCTCATAAAGTCTTGACTTGGGTGTATTGCAAGCCAATAGAGACAAAGCAAAAAGGCCAACCTGAATTTGAAATTTTGACATCACTCAGAAGCTGGAGATATGCTGTGGTTTCGGTCTCAGGTTATCTATTCCACCTTCCCCTGGATAATTGAAGAAATACCTGCTGTAATCTCTCTCTCACCTGCAACACAGTTTTATGATTCTAATATGCAGTAACATTTTTATGTTCCATGGGCCTCCATGTTGAGGCCCTCAAAAGGCATAAGAAGGAGAGTCTGGGAGACTTCAACACTGAGATTTAGAGAATAAAGCCTTCCCTAGGATGTTTAAAACTCATTTGTTGTTAGGCCACCAAGTTTTGTAAAAGCTTGACAGGCTGCCCCCTAAAGAGGTGTTGAACAGGCTAACTGGTAACGTATTAGAGAAGAAAACGGCACCTTTTGTCCTATTCTCAAAAGGTCTAAGCACTGAGGGCTGTGTTGCCAAAGCACTAACTCCTGAAGCGTAGGCAAATTTGCAGCACTGCCTTCTAGGTTCCTAATGCCTATATTAAGAAAAGGATAACTGAGAGTAAGATGAATAAAAAAGTATCAAATACAGAGAATAAAAAGGCATCTTTTTAGTGAAATCTACCTATTCTATTCTATTATTCTGTTCTGCTAATCCACAAATAGGAGAGTATCACAACTCTTTACAAATCCTGAGATAAAAACCTATAAAAAGAGATAACTGAGCAAGCAACCTGCAAATATGCTCAACATATTATGTCACCTAGTTGAAAATCCAAACTGTAAGTAAAGAATTAATGTTCTTTAGAAGTTTCAATCTGCTTATCTGTTGAGGCAAATGGAGCTTTAGTTTATTTGCTCCACTCAACAGATGCTGAATTTACTAAATGGAAAACATTAGGCTGAATGAACAAGAAAGTAATCACCCAGGAATGAGGTATTTCCAATATACTCATTTTTATGTTGCACTCACAATCAGATTTTCTCAAGTAACATGAGCAAGAGCTTAGAATGTCTCCCCTTATGGAGACTTAAGTGGCTCATGAGTATTAGAGGATGCCAATAAAGCTACGAAAATTTCCAAAGAAGAAATGCTACAGTCTCTACCTAATTCAAGCTTGAGAGTCTTTCAGCTCCAGAGACAGCCATTCCTTTGCAATACTCTGAAGAAAACCAATGGGACCACCACAATTTACATTTATAGGTGAAGTACCAGGAAGGATAACACAGGACAGCGAGAGGAACAGCACATTGGGTAATTCTTTTTAGCAGCCTGTATCAAGTTAGAGTACTGTTGTCAGTGCTAATAACCAAGGGCACTGAACTTGAATGAACCCCTCCAGATGGCCCTGTGAGCTGGAAAGCCTCAGAATTAGTGTGGTTCTGATCTGGGCTGCTCTTCCATGTCCCAAGAATTTAAATAGGAACAGACCTAGGAACAGCTAAGTTCATTACAGCTGGGTTATTTTCTGGACATGGAATGGAAGTTAAGTGTATGAAAATACTCTCAAGTCAGGTTACAATGACAGACACAAGAACGCCAAGCACATTTCAATGCTGAACTGCTTCAGGAAAAGCAACGCCTCAAACCAACTCCTAAAAAAATTGCCCAAACGGTCTCTTAACTAACCTACTTCTACATACATGATTTATATACTGCTCCTATCTGCTTTTTAACTTTATTCTTCTCATACTGAATGCTGTATAACTGTCTCTGCTGATATAGAGGGTGAAAAAAGCATCTGACTCACGCTGGTACCATATTTCCCAAAAGCAAAGAGGAAATAAGTGGATTGGACCAAGCTGCCAGTGACAAAAATGAGAGGGCAATAGAAAGCTTGTTTCGTGCTGCTCTGTAGAAAAGCACAGATCATCTATGCTTGAAACCTGAAACATTATGAAGTCTTTGCCACATCAAGGCCCATTCAGCTGAGGTAAAACAGAGCCTCTTTTCCTCTGCATTAAGTGAGGGAGATCACCAGTCAGGTGCTGTCTCAAAAGGCACGGACTATCCTTTATTTTTGCCCAGAGTTTCAAAGGCTCAGTAATGATGGGAAGGCAAAAGAGTTGTGCACTGACAGAAATGCACTCCTGTTCCACTAGGTTTATGCATAACACCAACTTTAATTAATAACTGGATCCTGAAGCTTTCTTCAGCTAGGATGAAGAAAAACCCAACGGCACAAAGTCAGTCTCCAATGTCCTACAATCTTTTGGAACAACTTTTTGAAGGGGAGGTGGGGAAGGAGGAAGAATTATCACAGTGTTAACAAATGGATTAACGAATGTGTTTAAGAAAATCTTTCAGGCCTCAGCAAGGAAAAATGTTTCCCCCTCTCCCCCCTTAGCCTTTCTAAAATCATTCAGCTTGCCAAAGCCAAGAAATTCCAGGCAAGAGCTAAAATTTGGTCAAATAAATTTTAACACAGGAGACACAAATGTTTCATCTACTTTTTACCCTTATAAAAGAATGAGGGGGGAAAAAACGTTTTACTACTTAATTTGCTAAATTGATAATTTTTAACAAGTCATATGATTTTCTTCACTAACTTTTTGAACTAGAAAACTTCACTGCTTTGCCATGCCGTTCCTCACATCTCGAAGTGCTTTGAAAACAGGCATTCAGCAGATGGGTTTGTGTATTAATTCATTCTTGAAAATGAATCTTAATATGAAGATACTCTGAAAGAGATTTAGATACTCTGAAAGCATTAGTTGCTTTCTATACGGTTACGGTACTTCTCATTGGACTGTATGAACTTGTTATCTCACAGCCCTTTAGAAACAAAAATATTAATATTTATCCTCAGGCACTAACCAACCTCCAGTGTTGTTATAATCTTCAAGAGAGTCATAAAATTCAGTCATTGGGCTATAACATTGCAAAGGTTTTCTACATGCCACCATGTTTATGTCTACACGCAGATCCACTAGACTTCAGCACTTTAATAACATTTACTAACCACTAGCAAGTTACTCCCCAGCTGGAACGACTTCTCTGGGGTATTCTGATATCCACATAAGGCAATGGGTAACTTCAGCTCTGACATCCATGCAAGGACAGTAAGCTCACTAAAGTGCAGAACCCTAAACAAGATGTAAATTATTATTAACTAAAACAGTTGATGTTTTAGAAGTGTACATGAGAACCCACAATACGATTTTAGTATCGCTTTCCTACTGAACGAAAACACAGGGTGTGATATGTTTTGCTGCCACAACCAAAAGACAGACTCTAGGAAGTGAACAGACAATTTGATCTTTGGTGATTTAAATCAATATATAAAATGATTATATCTTAGCAGCACTTAGCAGCTGAACAGTAAGTGGTAGAGGCTACGACAGACAAGAGAATAAATAACATTTTTGAGCTCCAAAAGGTGACAGATACTGTGTTGGAACTTAAGAATAACTAATAAAACTAAGCCACTGGTGGCATGTAGTAGACTAAATTAGGTAGGCTACACATGACACCAACTGAATGGAAACTAGATTGCTGTGTATCCCCTACTGGTGTAGGGGATACAAAGCAATCAAAACAAAGCTTGTATTCAATAATTTCAGTCACATGAAGATAAAGGTAAAACAAACAAACAAAAAAAGGCATGGAACTTGCAAAAGGTACCACATCTTAAAGCCACCGGGACAGATTAAAGTAATGCCTACAAAATACACTTGGCAGAAAACTTACTAGACTGAAAGCCAAAATTAGTACAATATTTCATAAATAGGAACTCTGCAGCAAGCTTCAGCATTGCCATTTTTTGTAAGGCTGTACAATTACAAACTTGGTTAGGATTTTAAGGGTTTTTTCCCCACTCAACTCTTGATGAAATCAGCTTTGTGAAACAAGTTGTCTTCTGGAAGTAAAAGGCAGATACAGCCCTCCTGAACAGAAGGTAAATGAGAGATATTCCCCATGCTACTTAAGCATTAAAATGATGTACTAGCTTCCAATTTTATATCCGCTTTTTTCTTTCAATATTATGTTTGATTCAACAAATTTATAACGCTAGGCTTGAAGTTTACTGCAGTGGATTTCTATAAACCCAGTGCAGGCAAGTGAATTACAAGGAGGATCAATTTTACTCATTCTTACCTACAGAACCATACTTCATTAGTGGTTCACGATGAATTATTTAAACAAAGCATACAGGTGAATACCATACACCGCAAGACAGAAAGAAAGAAAGAATGGACATTCACAGATAACAAGCTTCAGCTGGGCTTCAAAATAAAACTTGTTTTATGGCATAGTAGCAGCTTTATGGTCAAATATAGGCATTAAATCATTAATCTGTTCAGAACCTGAATTTTTGGAAAGCAGCAGAGTCATCAGAGACGTGTCAATAAGTATGTTGCCTTCTGTATCACTAAACAAAATTTACTAACAATCTGAGCATTGCTTAGGTAGTTACTTCACTTTATTTCTTCTTAAAGCAACTGGTTGAGCACCTGTTCTTTAACAAGCATATAGTTATATCAGCTATTTAACTACATATAGTTAAATCAACAGCTGGAGACTCATTTAATTAATCCCTTGGAGTTCTTTCAGGATAACAATTTATTTTCAGAAAACAACTGCAATGCAGTAACAGAGTTAAGCATGAAGCACATTTATTTCACTATATTTAGGTCTTTAAAAAATATTCAAGTCAAAAGAAAAGTCTTCCAGAATAGCAATAGTCTAAAAAGCAATAAAACCATGTCATTAAGTACTACATGCACCCAAAAAGTTAATAAATCTCTGTCTTGTTCAGTAATTTTCTTTACATGCTGCCCTTCTTCCACAAAAAATAACCTTAGGAAAACATTCCTAAGGCCACAAGGCAGCGAAAAAGTGACTCTGTCTTTTGCCGCAGCCCAAAGTAAGGCTAAACTCCAATCTAAACTCCTGTAATAATAGATGGAAAGAGCAAAGTTTCCTTCTGGTAAAAGAAAAATGTCTTTTCATGTCTAGTATTTAGTAATTTTTCTCCTTATTAACCACACATAATTGCAATTTATCCCTGAGAGAGCTAGTTTGATGTAACAAAGCAGGAGCTATGTTTTGACTTTATGGGACCCCAAAAGTTACAATATGTTGGACAGTTAACTTCAGAGAGAAACAGTACGCTGACTTCACATAAATTAGCTAAATACACCACTACAAAAAAGTTCCTATAGATTATCTTCATATTCTTATTGCCATTCAATTCTCCTAGCCCCTCTGTAAGCTTCTAGCAGACTACCAAGAATAGATGGTAATAAAAGCTACGAATTCCCATCCTAGGAAACTGAGTTTAGTCCTCATTTTTGCTAGGATTCTGAGATGAGTTATGTAGTACAGGATTCTGAGCGAGTCATACAGTACACTGAAACGTCCAGAATGGGCAGAACAAGCCTGATCCTTCAAAGAGCAGCTCACAGGGTTTCTCTAAAATCCTTTTAAACACTGGGTTAGAGAAGTCCCAAATACTTTATTAAGTACCACTGAAACAACCAATTCTGACTTTGTGGTAGAACATTCTTCATTATCAGCAAGAGAAAGGCCTGATAGTGTCAAATTTGATTAATTTTTTCAGGAAAAATGTTAAAAGGTTGCTACTACCACAAAGTAACATTGATTGCTTAACAAGAAATTACTTCAGGACAAATATTCTAATTACTCAAAAGCTGGGCACAGAAACCTTTCGTATTATTAACAAAATAGTAAAATAGTTGGTCCCCAAAATCCCATACTATAACTTAGTAATTAAAATCAAAACCCGTATAGAGTACTTAACACACGATATTTAGACAATGCAATTTAAAATATCGTATAAATGTTTGCTCTACTTCAGAAACACACAAAAAGCATAATCTATGGCCATCTGTCCTTGCCAGTTAGAAGCCAACTATAAAAACACAGAAGTATGCAGAAGCAAGAGTTGCCAGTATCTCCACACAGTGCTTGTCAATCAAATTACTGGCAACCTGCAAATTTATATTTGTAACACAGACACTTTCTTCTGCTTAGTAATTCTATGCATTTAAAAGTTAAGGTTGACGTTTTATATTTTTACAAAGATTGGTCTTTTAACATTAAACTATAAAACCAGAAAATATAAAGCTTCAAGAAGGAAAGTAATGTTTCTCGTGTTTCTAATAATAGGATTCTAAATACAAATTGCTTGCACTAGAGTTGATTTTGAGTATTACCACATTGATTTATATTCTGTTTCAGATGCATTTATGTAACCATAAGCAGAACACTACTACGTTTACGTTTTCAACAGGGGAAAAATAACCAGAATAAATTTACTTTCAACAGTTTTATGGCACTCCTTACGTTAATTTGAGTGAGTTCCTAATAAAATACTTGAAAAGTATTTTCCCCACCCAGATATAGTGACATGGACATCATAGCTCAAATCAAAAAAGGTGTTCTTTCCCACCCTCAGTAGATGAAGACAATACCCAAAAATACAGACTTATTTTGGAGAACATGAAAAGATTTGACCGCATCAGCCCATTATCACCCAGGATAACAGCTATCATGCCATCAGACAATATAATTCTGTACCTCAAGTTATTCTTATCTTGTTTCAAGTAAAACCCAAGAATGTTACCTACCCAAGCTGACCACATTCGGAAAGCACAGTCCAGTTTAATTTACAGAACTCATGAAAAACAAAAATATTCCAAAACTGGGATTGCAAGTAGAAATCAATTTTGCCCTGATGTAGAGTATGCATGAATTATGGCACATTCTTTATATTTTTCCCCCCATAAGATTGGCCTTAATCAGCACCCAGACTGTACTGAGACACTGTCATTTGTAAAATTACCTTCTCATTCACTGTAAATTGGAAGGTGTGTAGAAAACAAGACAGGGTACTGCAGGAATATAAATGATGATCTTATGTTGAAGAAAGGAGAACACTGCATACAAAAACTCTGTGCATTTGCTATCTCTATCAATCTCCCTGCCAGTCATGAGCAAAGAGATCATCCAAACCAAAATTTTTATGATGTTCCTCAGCTATCTGTTCTTCAGTTGATAGTTGCATATCCTAGAAGAGAAGGACACCCAAAAAACAGGTCACAACTGTGAAATGCAGGATCCCTTCCTGACTTCAAGTTAGATCACAGACATCACCTATTTTTTTTCATCACTGAAGAATCCTGTAGAGTACTGTTACATCCCAGTAATTAAATGGAATTTTTTGGAATGGAATGGAAATTTGAAATTCCTCCTTTCTGCCACTGGGAAAGCATGTGAACTTTCCTCTAGCATCTTCTTTCCTGCTGCTATGGTTTCACGAGTTTTCTGCCAGCTTATTTCTTCAGACTGTCAAGGTGTCCTAGTTTCAGCTGGGAAAGGGTTAATTTTCTTTCTAGTGATTGCTGTGAAAGGCATGTCAATAATACCTATTAGGTTTAGTTGTTGCTAAGTGATATTCACACTATTCAAGAACTTTTTTCAGCTTCCCATAGAAGAATATACAGAAGGATGGAATGGCCAACGCAACATTCCATACCATAGACGTCATGCTGAGTATATAAATGGGGGTTAGCTGGGGGGCGGGAATCCGCAATCACTGCTTGGGAAGGTGCCAAGTCACCAGGTGGTGAAAGTGACCCACATCATTATTATTATTGTTATTTTTCCTTTCCTGTTATTGTTTTTATGAAACTGTCTTTATCTCAACCCACAACTGTTTTTTTTCCTCCCTTTCCCCTCTTTTTTTTTTTCCTCTCCTCCCCTCCCCCTTCTTGGGGTGGAGAGGGGGGGAAGGAGGAGGGGGTGAGTGAGCAGCTGCATGGTTCTAGCTGCTGGCTGGGGTTAAACCACGACACAAGGTCTCTCTGAAAAGAAGGCCTATACTTTAATTCATTAACCGCTCTGCCTAATTCGGTATCATCCATGAACTTGCAGGAGGTATGCTCCCTCCTATTCTCCAGGTCATTAATAAAAACATCAAACAGTACCAGCCACAGTTTCAACATCTGAGGAATACTACTGCCCACCAGCTGGACTTCGTATTGGTACTCTTGAGCGTAGCAGTCCAGATAATTCTCTGCCCACCTTGCAGTCCACCTATCCAAACCTCCTATCTCCAGCTTGGTTTACAAATAGCCTAATAGATCACATCAAATGCCTTCCTAAACTCAAGGCAAACAACATCCGCCATTCTCTCCCCATCTACTGAAACACCCAGCTCATCACAGAGGACAATTAATTTGCCCTCGATAAATTCCAATTGCGCTCTTGCCCTTCATATGCCTGAACATGGCTTCCAGGAGGATCTGCTCCATGATCTTCCCGCAGACCACAGCCAGGCTGACCTTCCTATAGATCCCCAGATCCTCCATCTCACTTGATGTTTGTTTTTTTCCCTACTCATTTGGAATCTCCTAATCACAATGACCTTTCAAAGATGAGTAAGGCAATAGCTTTCTAACGATAGCAGCCAGCTCCTGCAGAATGCTTGGATACATCACGCTCAGTCCCATATATTTGCGTACACCAAATTTTCTTGAGTGGTCCCCAGCTTGACCTTCTATCCCATGGATAATGCTTCACTCCCTCCAGTTCTGTCATTAGACTCAGGGACCTGGGAAGCCCAAGGACAGTCCTTATCATTAAAGAGCCAAAGAAAGCCTTGAGTATTGCTTCCATGTCCTTTTGTACCACATCATTTGTCAAGATCATTTTGAATTCTAGTTATGAATTCTTCACCGTGTTTGCCACCCACTTCAGTTTAGAACTCTCTACATACAACCACACATTCTTTCCACTGCTAATAATCAAAATACAGAGTGACAGAGGCCTCTGAAAGACCACCTACCTTGAGTAAGCCATTAAACCAAAAATAATGCTAAGGACAACTTTTTATTCAGTTGTAACCACAAAATGATGACTGTACCAAGACTAAGTCTTCAGTTTGCTTAGAAGACCATGTCATACTGTCAAAAATCTTAACACCACATTGACTTTCAGCAAAAAGTTCTGTCTGAATCAGCTGCAGTTACCTAAAGATGCTCTTATATTAACAGTTGTGCAGATAACCAAGGACATTAATGTTGACAATTCATTAAGACAAGCCTATTTCCTTTAAAAAGCAATCTTTTGTCAGTCTTCTGAGACTCCCTGAGTATAAGCAAAGTCTTACTGATGACTGCAGCCTTGGTTATGGTGTATTATCAAGTATCAATGTAGCTTCCAGGGAGCCAGGGTTGGGGGTAATCAGTTGTTTCTCAAAAATCATGAATACTGATTAGAATCGTACAGGAAAAATCCTGACACATCTAAAGAAAACTATAGTCAGGCAATTGCTGCTTCCTGTGGGATCCTAATCAAAACAGCTCACGTAGTTTGTTCTTCCACAACACACTGCCAATAGTCAACTACAAATTCTAACTAATTAACTTAAAAGACTAGCATTTCTAGAGTACAGGGCTTTAAAGATGCAGCAATATTGAGACACCAAACGAAATGCATGGAGAGAATCTGTATCTGAAAAGGCTTTCTCCACACTTCTCTGTGTAGCTAATGCAAGAAAACTGAAATCACAGAAGCATTTGCTATTTCTGGTTTGTGTTGATGCTGCAAGAGAGGGGTTGCAGCCCGCTGCGTGTTTTTCCTGATCAGCAGGACTCCTACACTTCACAACAAGGCATATTTTCCTTTTCTCATGCACTGTAACATTTAGTCTATATACTAAATGAGGAAGAAGACTTTATTAGAAGTTGGCTGAAACGGGCTCAAAAGAATATTTTGTGGATATTAGAAAAAGCATCAACTATCAGTTTACTTTGAGTCTCTATGTACTGCTTATACTCCCCTAATTCATGTTAAATTTAACTTTTTTCCTCCTAAGAGGAAAAAAAAAAGAATTTATAATAGCAGAAACTTTACTCTGTTGTAAACCATTTTAGTTTTATTTACATAGAATACATCTAGGTTTTTTTCTCCTCCACTTCACACTGTGTCCTCTTTAATAAAAATGTATCTATGTCAGAGATATTTAAAGATCAAAAACTGAAAAAAAAAACCCACTTTAAAAGGTAGAGAGAATATATAAAGGAATGGAATAAAGCACAGTAAGATCTGAATAGTTTTGCTCACATTTAATTTCTCACTAACTAAGAAGTCTGAAAGAAAAAGGCACCTTTAGAATGAACAGGCTATGTCTAAATAAGACTTTATTAATAACCAACACAAGATCGTAATTTTTTTCAAGTTCGTAAGTGCCATGGAATTGATACAGAATTTGAGAGGTTACATATTTGGCAACAAGACAATCAGCTTTTCAGATACAGATCAACAGTTTAAATTCTGTTCAAGCTTAGCAGGGACTAATAGCCACTCCTTGTTAATAAGCACAAGCGATGTGATGACTTCCACCCAGTTTTCAAAGGAAATCTTTTCACACATGCTAACGCTGAGATTTTCAAAGTAGTCTGGAGAATTGAGATACATTTTTTGGAGATTATTCATAGGCATTCTGGCTACCTCTGTGCTCCAACTCTGTGTAGAAACTGAACAAGACTTTAAATTTTCATTTAAAAAATCATTTGTGGGATTATTATTTTTTTTGTAATAAATTGTAAAATGCTTTAAAACAAGTCAAACTCAGTTGCACTTCACCATTTTCCCACCTTGTTTATATTATTTTTAAATGAATTCATACCATTTGGCATGTCTGGCACTGAACGGACAGAGTGAGAATAAAGCCCCCAAACTCAGTAGGTTTGTGAAAGACAGCTCTGTGAGGAGCAGAGCAGACATAAGGAAAGAACAAACTGCATGAATTTCATGCTCATTCTGCAAGACTTGACAGGCTTATTATTTTGACAGGCTTCTACTACTTTTTTACATGCTGCTGAATCATGAGAAGGGAGCTCACAAAGACCGATATTGCTCACAGAAGTCCAGACTTCTCTGTGGCCTTTTCCTTTTTTTTTTTTTTAAATAGCAAAATCTAATTCCTGGAATATATTCCAAATAATGAAGAAAAGCTAGGAAACACAACACCCTTTGAGGAGTCTTGTATCAGGAATTCCATTATCTTTTTAAACACAGCAAAATATGCCAGCTAGCACAACGTACTAGTAAACATACCAAGACAGGGTTTTCTTACCATGGTTATGAAGCATTACCTGTAATAGTAAGATATTTCTCCTATATGCCTTTTAATAGAAAATACATATTCTCAATGTATGGTAGTAATATTAAATCAGCTACCTCACTTAGACAATATAAGTGGATTTAGGAACATTTAAATATTTTCCCCTTGTTTTGTGGCTGGACACAGGAGGTTTCACACAGAGAAGTAAGAGTTTAAGGACAAGTACAAACTTCAGAAAACAAAACCAGGATTAAGGAATAACCACTTTGTTAAATGAGCGCCTACCAGTGAAGTCAGATTTGAGTAAACTCTTATGCAACTTACTCTGCTTATTCTTTGTAACACCTATTTTATCAATATTTGCACAGAAACATACTCCGTTCCAGAATCCCATCTACTCCACCTCTTCAACTCCACCAGTCTTCTTGGGTCTACAGCTCAGGATGGTAATTTTAGAGATATGCTGTAATTTTGCCATGGCAGTATAGTTTTCAGGAAATCTATGCTTTCCCCTGGAAATACCACCAAAATAGTACACATTGTCTTTGAAATTATTATCTCCAATTGTGGAGAGTCTTAACATTTCTTTGTGTTTTGAGAAGCATGGTCTAAGAGACTACCTCTTCTTTGTTTTCTGATGATGCTACAACTTAGGGGTGTTACAACTGTGATTTGATTACTCTCTCACTTTCCTAAGTTTAGTGTTTGGTTTACGGAGTCTCCCATTCTTTTGCCCAGCTGACAACTACTGAATTTGTTCTATCTGGAAGCTTGTTGGGGTTCTTTTTCAGAAGAGGAGGGAAACTGGAAGACTGACTCCTTACTTACAAGAAACTAAGAATTCTAAGAAATCTTACCATTTTTATTCATTATTCTGTCTTTTCTCCACTGGCTGTAGTATATATTATAAAATGTTGGCTTCTCAAGAAATCATGTGAAAATGCAGATTAAGGTTTCTTTCAAGAAACAGGAACACCAGAACCATCAACGCAATACAGCATGCCAGCACCTCGCAGTCAACATACAAGTGTCTCATCATCATAAATTTCAAGATATACTTACTTTTATGTTTCAGCATAGCAGTCAAAGACTGCAATTATCAGATGCATTTCACTGAACTGCGGTACATTTATCAACATGTCTTTGCAAATTCAAAGTGTGACTTTAGCTGGTACCAGTAACAAAATGACTTTGAAACAAATACCCGGCAATGCACTGAAATCTCTAGCTATGAGGCAGATATTTAAGACAGAGCTTTCAGCCCCTAAATTAGGATTCCCAACAATTGTGTTATTAGTATATAATCTGATATTGCAATATAAAGTATGAAAACAAAGTTGGACCTACTTCAGCAGGCTTTTTTCTTTTCTCCTCATTTCATCAGATTTTTCACTACTCCAAACACTAAGATGCTAGAGTAACCATGTATTATTCTGCAGTTAATATCACTGTACATCAATATTTAAAAGCACCTATTTGTTTGGTCATTCCCTGTGGGGAAAAAATACTGGGCTTTCTGGTAACACCTACATATGCCAGCAGATCCAATCTACTTTCCTTGGAGCATCAGATACACTTTACTGAAAGTATTTTAGAAAGAATGTGTGGTGGTGATCATGCTTATTTCCAAATCTGTATAAACAAATAAACTTGTCTAGATACTGTTGCAACTGAGGGAAATAAATGCCACAGTCAGCTCTGTTTTGCTATTGCAACACCCATACTAAGAAATTAAGTATTTGGAAAGTAGACCAGAGAAATGAGGGAGAGACAAGTGCTAAAATGAAGAAAGTCCTGAATGTAGGCAAGGAGCAACTTTGTGCTTTCTCTTCTGTAATTCCTTCTCTTTACACATGGAGCAGCAAGAAAACATTTTAAATTCTGATTTTACAATGCAATTTCTTGCTTTCATAGCGCTACTAACAATACTCTGTTGCTTTATTTCCCTGTTTTTGTGAAAATCACTGGATATCTTGGATAAAAGACCAATTTTCTCTAAACTGGCTACAGTACAAAGGTTATTTTGAAGTGATATTTATCTCCATCCTCAGAAGAAAGTATTAGTTTAAGCTCATTCTACCTTGCATCACTACTGTAAAGTAGACAGCTACTTTAGAGCTTCAACTAAAAGGGTATATTGACGATAACATTTAAAACAAATAATCAAGCCCTATATGGAAAGCAAGAATAGATCTCTGGAATTAAGAAAATGGAGATCAAAACCAGGAAATAGAAGAAAAATGGAGAACATGCTTAGAAATAGGAAAAGTTCTAGTAGTACCAATTGAACAGGAGTTGAAATCCCAGATTTCAATTTTTTTTTTTTTTTTTTTTTTTTTTTACAAGGACCAAATAAAGTCCAGAAGAAACTGGAACACAATGGGAAAAAATTAAACTTACTTTATTAAAAAAAAAAAAAGGAAGAAAGAACATTGAGAAAACTGTAAAGAGCAGGTAGCTGTTATTATGCTCAAGAGAACAATTAAAAGCTACTAAAAAACCTCAATATTTAAGATAGTCATCCCAATTTTTCTATTAGAAACAGAACGTGTCTTGAAAATGGTTTCTGTTCGATCTGTCATCCGAGTTTATGTATCACCCCAGTAGCAATAAACTATATAGATAAAAATGTATTTACATCTCAAATGTATACAGATCTTTTTTCTATGATGAAATGCAGAGATATCCACTGTTTTGAACAAAAATAAAAGCATGCATAACAAGGTGAACACCTCACCTTTTGTTTCTCTCTGATCTCTACTCAATTTCTGCCCCCTCTGCTTTTACTCAAAGAGTTTTAAAACTACATGTTTTCTCTCCAGGGTAACATTCAGTCCTTGTATCTGTGATTTTATCTGCAAGACAAAACCCAGTTCTTAAGCTTACTCATGTCCATACCTCCTACTATTTGCATTTAGAATTGACTGAGATGCAAAGGAGAGGGAGTGGATTAAAGCCTGTAAAAGAAGAGGAGCCAAAAAACCAACAATATCAGAAGGTCCTGGAAGAAGAAACAGCTTAGCAATAGCAGAGAGGAATGACTAGGAATTAGTTACAGGTTTGTGAGGATCTTCACGTGCAAGAAGAAGGGTTCCCTCAAGTAAATTGTGTTAAAGCCCATTTCTTCATTATAGTACTTTTTCATAGTTCCACTGCACTCTTCCTGCTTCATTATAGACAAAGGTATTACGCAGTTTCCATTCACATCTGTTGAGCCAAAGCTCACCCACACCACCAGGTCGAGGGAGGTGATTCTGCCCCTCTACTCCGCTCTGGTGAGACCCCACCTGGAGTACTGCGTCCAGCTCTGGAGCCCTCAGCACAGGAAACACATGGTCCTGTTGGAGCAGGTCCAGAGGAGGGCCATAAAAACAATCAGAGAGATGGAATACCTTTCATATGAAGAAAGGCTGAGAGAGTTGGAATTGTTCAACCTGGAGAAGGCTCTGGGGAGACCTTATTGCGGCCTTTCAGAACTTAAAGGGGTCTTATAAGAAAGATGAGGACAAACTTTTTAGCAGGGCCTGTTGTGATAGGGCAAGGGGTAATGATTTTAAAGTAAAAGAGGGTAGATTTAGACTAGATGTAAGGAGGAAATTTTTTTACAGTGGGGATGGTGAAACATTGGAACAGGTTGCCCAGAGAGGTGGTAGATGCCCCATCCCTGGAAACATTCAAGGTCAGGTCGGATGGAGCTCTGAGCAACACAGGCAGGGGGTTTGGACTAGATGACCTTTAAAGGTCCTCTCCAACACAAATTATTCTATGATTCTTTGCAGGAGACTCCTTAGACTTAGCCTAGACTCTGCTCCAGTTGCTTCTTCTCTTGTCCATTAATATGCACACAGCATATTAAGATACAGGCGTAACCCAGCATCATTCTCATTCTGTGAGCTTTTAGCCCATGAAGTTGCTCTCCTCCATACTTTATGAGGATTCACAGCAATGACTAGAGCTTTATGACGATATTAGCATTTTGCAATATAGCTGAACATGACTTCTTATTTTAAGAGAAAAGCAGAGTAAGAAAATGCAGACTGAAAAGGAAATTCTTGCTTCCAGGATTCTCTTTAATTGTTTTTGTTCAAGATATTTGAGGAAGACAGAGGATAAACAAAACGAAAAGTCTACACCTGAAAGTAAAAGCAGATGCATTAGTAGGGCAGGTCTTTAATGAAATGTAAGGTTTAGATGTATTTAATTTGTCTTCTGTGGTGAAAAACTCTTAATAACCACTGAGATACTGCTTTTTTCCTCTTTGGGTAAATTAAAGGGAATTTACAAGGACTGTGTTCTACAAACACAATCTATCTTGAATTCTTCTGGGTGTTTTAAACTAGAGCTTTAATCACTGTAGCACATAATTATTCCATGCTTCACTGGAGTCTTTTATTTAAAAAAGACACAACTGATCAACAGCTTTCCTTGAGAAATCCAAAACTTCTGATCCCAAACAGGCCAGAGATGAGGAAGTAAAATCTTTTTCTCTCCTCAGAAGAGTAAGACATAAGGATGCAAACAGGAAACATTCTCAGACTCTTAGACAATGCTACTTTAATAACACATATCATTTTCATTTTCAGCCAGCTGAAATATTCACATGCATGACCGGAAGATAAAATATGCAATTATTTCTTTTTACTATTCAATTTGTGAAGATAACGTGTCAAATTACTCATACAACCTGTAATACTTGTCCACTGAGTGCCATGAGAGTTTCCCAAACCAACTTCACTGTTCTGTCTGCTCAGCAATTCTCTAGTATGGATCAAAAGCAGTCACACTATGACTTGAGCATTCTGTGCTCAAGTGTTTAACCAAACCAGTTCCCTAATTTCTTAAGGGTCTTTGACAATTACATGATTTCTTCAAACACCTCAACAAGAACGTATTACAAATATTCATAGAACCTTTGAAAATCAGGACATTAAATTATGCATTTCTAACATCAGACCTGAAATCTTAGACCAACCTGAGAGAATTTACAAAGTAAATTAGTGTCTTTCCCTCACCCACCCCTCCTACACAAAAAAAAAAAAAAAACCCAACCAAAAAAACCCACCCAAGCATACAGCTAGGGAGCATGCCCTTTCCTCAACACAAGTTTTAGCAGGAGCAACATACATATTTAAATATTTTGCAAATAAAATTTCAACACTGTAAAATGGACCATGCTATAACACTTGCTATTGATACTTTCATATCTCTTAATTTTACCAGTTATAATAGCTGTGCATTTCACATATGTTTGTGTGTATAAATTAAATCAAAATTATTTTTTTTAATTTCAAAAGCTTTATCAAAATACTTTCAGACATTTTCTCACAAGGGAATCTGAGTTCCCAATGTTTTTATTCTGAAGCTAGCAAACTACTCTGTATAGTTTTGAAAGTCGATCAAAATAGTGCAACATCCTGATAAGAAAAGCCAGCTACTAAGCTGTTAAATAAATACATAAAATTAATACACCCAACTACTATAAACAGTATCCACTGTAATGTTAGATGAGATTTCCAAGCAAACTGAGGCACAGAGGCATGCACACATACTGTATGTTTATATAAATATCTCACCTAGATCTTCAGTCACCATCCTCTGTAGTCTTTTGTAAGACCAGGTCTATCTACACTATCTCAGGCCATCAACAATACTCTAGAATCTCTTCAGGAAGGCACATACCTTAATCTGATTGATTTCTAAGTTCACTGTGTTTTGGGGCACTGATCAACTTAACAACACATGCATCTATATTTCTGTTGCTGGTACACATCTTCTCCTTTCCACCACAGTCAACCCTGTTTCCCTTAACTAGCTTTTTTTGACATTTTTCTTGCTCCACCATAATCAGATTGGGATCTAAGACCAAGAAATTGCTTGTTTGGAGAGAAGGATGTTCTATAAAGGCACAGAGAGACCATTTTAATGGGTAAGGGAGACAGACATCTATAGTCTAGGTTAATATCCAGCACATTTACCTTGTGGCAAAGGAAAATGAATGACTATAGGTCCGGAAAAAAGGAGCACGTAATTTACTAGGTTTAACTTTGAGCCTCCCTTGCCTTTGCAGGCTTTTACCAGACAGAACAGCAACATATGGCGCAACTGCTTCAAAATAAGCAGGTACACATGAATGCTGGTGAGCTTCTCTTAAAGCTTGTTATTCCATTTTTCAAATGATGTACTGGCGAAGGTTTTGTGTTCACACTGAGACGCACTCTGGCAGGTTTGAGTGCATATAGCACCAAGACACAATTCACAATGTAGCTTCTCATTTCCAGTAATAATAAAGGAGGATTCAAAAGACACTTCCATTGCAGAAAATCCATTTGTAATACACCTCTCTGTAAAAGATCTATGTGGGGAGACAGTGTCTTAAGAGGACATCAAGAATAAAGAAAAACTAAGTTCCATTGCGGATAAATTCACACAAGACTAAACTCCACAGCTTGCCTACTCAACATTATGATCAGAAAACAACCAAATGATTGCTTTACAGAGCAGTAAGTTCATACTGCTTAAAATGCACATATTGAATAGTTAGCTACCTGCTTTTTGACAAGAAAAAAACAAAACACACAACAAACCAAACAAGAATCTAAGTCCCAATTTCAAATAGTAACTCCACTGTTAGCAATATACCAGCCACCTCCATGGCACCTACTAGACTCTTTTACTGGTCTCCCAATTGCCAACATTCACACTGCAGTTTATGTAACATTTTGTTTATTTTTAAAATTTATCATTTCAGGCAGATTCATCCAGGTATCTGCAGTATAGCAATACTTGCTGGTTTCGCATAGTAACAACACATACTTTAATACACTTTTCCAGCTATTTTATTTAAACAACATTCAGTGGTTAGGCTCAAATGTTTTTTGGATGCTTGTTGCTGTAGTTTGCCGAAAATATTCACTGGAGACAAGAAATTTTAGGGGACATACTGATCATGATACTGTGAACGTGCTTGTACCCTTGAAAAAGAGAAAAGCATCTGCTTCCATTCTCTGCTAGCACAATTTTTCTGCCTTTCCCAGTGACACATGTCACTGGAAGACTGCAACCCAGTCCCCACAGTACAATACATTTGATTACGTCATTCACATGCATAAAAAGGGGTAAACGGTACACAGAACACCAATGAAAAATCTAAGAAATGAACACCCTTTTACAGTTGCTTCCCATTTAAATCCCATGTAACTTTAAAGAGTTATAATGACTTAAACCACAAGGGAAGTTTAAAAGCATAGAGTATGAAAATCTTCAGGTGAATACTTACAAGAACATCATTAGTTTTTAGTCATAAAAGACTTGAAGAAGGGTGAGAGTTATGACAGTGCTCCTAAAATACAAAATACATTAGTAAAGTATGTACATGTCTTTTCTCAAATTAAGAAGGAAGCCATTGCGCCTGCTAGAGTCCTGGCTTTTGTTTCACTTTTCAGTAATTGTCATTAATTTTCTACGTTAATCGCGGGCCAACATGGACAGAAAAATAGAAGTTCTCTTGATAAATTCTTCATTGTGGTTTATAATACTGGCAAACTTACTTCAACCATGTTCTTTGCAAACTACTTTCTAATTTTCTGCAAGAGAATTAGCCAACCTGGGTGTAACAGAATGTACTGCCACCAGTACCTGATCTGTCCCAGTGCCTTACTGCATGCTATGCCGCTGTACGGAACACTGTGTAAACACCATTCTCGCTCTAAGCATTTAAGAACAGGTTTTCCTATACAAACATACAGCTCAATCTAGGAGAGTTTCCCAGTGTACCTTTTGAATACTCTTCAAAAGAAATAAAAACACACTAAGTTTTTGTCTAATACAGCAAAATACCTACTCAATACCTCACAGTCGAACCACATTCTCTTTTCCATAGACCACATAAACAAGACACTGATGAGGTTTCGCAGTTTCATCTTGAGATTGTCTTCTTGTTGCCTGTACTATTGCTCTTGCCCAGTTACAGGTGTATCATTAGCATGAACGACTTACAAACTCTTTATCATTTAGCAATAACTGCTGGAAGGAACCAGACGATACCTAATGTCAAAACACTCATCTTCCTGCGAATGCTATTAATTATCTTATCTCATTGACCACACCAAAGCCTTCTTTGAAGTAAAGAGGAGATCCTCCTGGAGTGTGGTAACTCCAGTCTGTTGCCCAGAAGGCGCAGCGCTCTGCAGCCGGCGTGCACTGAGCCATGCTTAAAGAGTAAAATTATAAGCTCCCCGATTAACAACACTTGGGTAAACCCGCTGGGCACCGCCTGCGCCGCCTGACCGCCCGTGAGGCGGTGGGAAGGTGGGGGTGCGGGCACCGCGGGCTGCTGTCCCCTGCAGGGCCACGGGGCGAGGTCGTGCGGGGGACTCCCCCGCCGCCTTCAGACGAGGGGTGAAGGCACCTCACCGCATCACATCGCCGCGGCCATCTCTAATCCTCCGCCTCCCGAGGCGCCCTCAGGGCATTAGCACCGCGCCGAGGAGCAGCTGTCGCTTTTATAAACTTCCTTAAAGGTTTAAGGGGAGTTTCCCCGGCTTAAGAGGCAAAAGGAATTCATGCCCCGGCTGAGAAGCAGTAGGGAGGTGAGCTCTCCTCCTCCCCGGCTCTCCCGCCGCCCGGCCCCCGCAGCGGGGGGCGGCCCGGCCTGTCACCGCCCAGCCCTGCCACAGGCACCTGTGGCGCTGGCGACGCCGCGCGGGGCCCGCTGTCAGCCGGCCACTGGCACCCCGCGGGCCCGGCCAGGTCGGGCCCGGCCGCAAGCCAGCGGGGGGAGCCCGGGGTGCGCAGGGAGGGCGGCACAAAGCGCCTCCTCCGCCCGCCGCTTTGTTCGCGGCGGCGCCCCGAGCCGAGCCCCCCGCCGCAGCCCGGCCCCGCTGACTTACCCTCCTCCGGCCCCACCGCGCTCCCCGCAGCCTCCCCGCCACGCCGCCGCCGCCTCTTCCTACCTTGGCTTTCCCAGCCTCCAGCTTCTTCAGCCGCTCCTCGTCCTCCATGGCGTCTATACGGGAGAGCAGAGCGTTACCGGTGGCGGGAGGCGGGGCCCACCCTGCCCCTTCCCCTCAGCCGGGGCGCGCACGATCGCTGTCCTGTCGCCGTCCCGTCCCGTCCCGCCTCACAGCGACGACAGCTGCCGTGGCGGGGCCACCGGCGCCGCCATCTTCCTCTCCACGTAAACACGCGGCCGGGGAAAGTGACGTGAGGGCCGCCCGCTCCTCCTCCTCCTCCCCGGTCACCGGGGCCCGGCCGCGCCTCCGCAGCGGCGTCCTGCCGGAGCTTCCACGGAGATAGCGGGGTTGCACCCACCCATCACCCCCCTGACGCCGAGCGGGGATCAGGAGTGACAGCCAGCCGCGGCGGGCACACCCCCCTCCACACCCCTTCTCGCTCCGGCGGGCAGAAATGGGGGGGCTAACGGGGGGGGTGGGGGTGTGTGTTGCTCTCTTCCCGCAGAAGAACTGCAGCGGGAAGACGCCCGTAATTCGCTGTGGCTTTGTGTGAGACAAAGGTCTGAACAGGCAGCACCCTTCTGCCGTCCTCCCGAATCCGACCTGCCCGGCTGCGGGGCTAATTTGGACAGTTTTGATTTTTCTTAAGTGTTTTCTTGCCCCTGCTTGCGGCTCGCTAGGCTGCAGGCGTCCCATCGCACGGATCCGAAGGTTGGAAATGCGGCAAGGAGCCTTTTGAGCGTGTGTGGCAGAGTATGGAAGGATGACAACAAAGGATGTGTAGCCCCCCCCCCCCCCGTTTAAATTACTTAATATGCACTCGTCGTGCCAGAGGAGTTGAAATAGCTGTGCTAAAATCACAATGAGGAAATACGGCACGTGGTAATTAAATGCTAATACAATTTCTACGCCTCAGCCTTCGATACAAAGCAATATTCTGGGATTACTTCATATCGTCTACTAAATGTGGGCCTTGCAAAGCTAATAGCAAATTTGCATTACATGTTCGTGATGTGCTTTGTTTTATTTTTCAGCTACCCCTGAAGCACGTTCCGTTTGTGGTGGTGCGATGGATGGCAGAGGCTTACACATTCCATTAGTGTGTAACAGCTGCACGTGAACAGATTCCTTGTTCTGCATTTGGAATCGTTCTGCTTCATTAAATGCAAAATATAAAATCTTTCTGAATCAAGTTAGATCTCGTCCTTGCTGCTCTTTTTAACACAATTCACTTAGTATACATTCTTTCCTCACTTGAATTTTCCAGCAATGACCAGATACGCCCAAAACAGAAAAAAAAACGCCGAAAGAAAGCATTATTTGCTTATTACTGACCAGGACCAAGACAAAAAGTATAAGGACTCCTAGCAGCTGACTTCCACACCCATATTACTGCCAAAGTAAACCTACAATCTAAAATTTTTAAGGATTTTCCACTTCTCCTAAAAGGCATTACATTTCATGGAAAAGTCTGAAATAATTTGTTGATCAGTACACGTATTGTGCATTCCTGTATTTACAAAACAATGTCCTCAACATTCAAAAAGGAAATGAATACCATTTATGTCAAAAGAAGAAAACACCATCTATGGTAGTGAATGACAAATGTCTGCGTTATACTTTGTTCCATATTGGAAGTAAGCATATGTTTCAGTTAAAGTTCTCAAACTTTGCTATTTCACTAGAGGAAAAGCATGTTATAGAGAAAAACAGCAAATGCAGATGAAATTAAGACTTAATTAAAGAGGAAATCTTTTTGTAGAAATACAAATTTATTTGAGTTCATTCCTTAAAAATATGGTCTCAAGTCAGTAAAAGAAAGTGATTTACACAAAGCCTGTACAAATGGAAGGTTTTCCCAGCAATTACAAAGGCCCAGCAAGCCCTGAGGGAAAAATAAATCACCTTTTCTGTGCCAATGACATTCCTCTTGGCTGATGGAGGCCACTGCGACAGAACTAGCTGTTAAGTGTCAGTAAAATTTCACACACCCATGACACTGTGATAGTAATTTCTTAATCAGTAAATATCCCATTTAGAAGATAATTACAAACTTCCCAAATCCCATAATTAACTGGGTTTTTAAGTTAATGCTAAGAATTGGTGGGCTTAATTTTCTTCTCACTTACAGACTTATATCGATGTAATTCTAATGGATTTTAGTTAAACACCTAATTCATGACAATGAAAGTCATGAAAATCAGACTGACAAACTATAATAGAGTAGTGTGGAAATTACTACCGGATAAAATATCCCAGGGAATAATATTTCTGTATTCTCCCAACATTAGAAGAAGAATGGGACTTCCTCTCCTAGGGAAAAAAAAATAAAAATCTATCCAGCATGATTTCCTACTTCAGCTATTTAAGCTCCATTTTTATCATTTATGCAGTGCGAGCTGACTGGAATTCACAACTTGGTTAGCCAATTAAACTTTCAGTTACAAAAAGACATTAATCTTTCTTGCTTAATTTTCAGAACTGACCAATAATGTTCACTTGCTTAAGAATGTAAGATAGCGCCCAAGAGTCAGGCTAATAACTGCTTTAAAGATTGATTAAGTTTCTAGTGCTCATTGAATTCACATCAGCTAAGCATGTGTAAACTGCTTTCAACAGTGGCATATGTGAAGTGAACCATATTTACAAGGTAAAAAATACAGATCATTCTCCAAAATAGGAATGACTGGTGGTTTGGCCCAGGCTTATTTTTATATACAAATATATTGATTATTGGAAACATTCATAAAAAACTGCACTGGACCATCTTCAAATATGAGACCTAATTTTTAGTCATGTTTGTAAAGGCTTCCTCACCTGCCCAGTTTTCTCTAACAGTGAAACTCCACATTCTTCCTACCCTTTCTGTTTCCTTTATTCACTGTTCAGTGAAGATACGCCTGGTGACTCTCATCGTGGCACTTTAATGGACTGCGAAGCCAAAAGATGAAGCCTAAAGACCACATGTGATGAAGTCACAAAGTTCTAGTTAGGAAATTCAAGTTTTGTCGTAGCCAGAATCAGAGGGCTGTCAGATCATAACATCCTGCTGGTAAACCACGTATGTAAATAAGATGCAAAAATTACAAAACATCACAGAGCTAAACTGATCATATGACCTCTTCCAGTAACTAAGGGGCTCGGATATTGTGTGTTCTCAGGTGTCATAATTATCAGCAACACCACTTAATAATGAGACTATCCAATGCTAACTTTTTTCATTCAACAGAAAATACCTACTGGAATGGAAGACTCCTAGATGAACCACGTGAGATTCCCTGAACAAGCTTGAAAAAACAAAATCTTATCTGACTGATATCTTCCTAGCACCACTACAAGGACCTGCTGATGTTTTCCTAGCACCAGCACAATGACCATGCTAATTCGTGTTTCTCAAGAGAGCTACAAGCATGTTTAATTGTAAACGTCTGTATTTGGTCAACATAATGTGGTAAAGGAGTAGTCCTCCTGCTAATCGATATGAAACCTCTGATATATATGTCCAGCAGTTCTGCTGTGACACTAGATCTGCTGTACAAAACCTACCTGACAGGATAACACATTCAATTATAGTGGACATTAAATTGTTCAAGTGTGAAAATAAGACACACCACCATCTGAGAAGTGACCATGCCAAAAGTTTTGTTTGATCACCTGCTTTCATTGAACCTAGTGGGAGTTCTGCAGCTAATTGTACTGATAGTAAGGCAGGGCCTGAGTGCTTACCTGTCGTAGTGCGTATAAACCAAAATGATTTGCCTCCACTTCAGTGTGAGCTTGCACAAAGAATATGAGGTTGACTTAATGACTAGCTTACCTCTGCCTTTGTCACAGTGTGCTGTGCCAGCTCTGTCCCCTACCATCTGCTCTGCAGCTGCACTGAGCATCGCCCTGCACTGCGGTTTCCCAGAGTGATGCTTTGTTGGTGTGGTTGCAGCAGGTGATTTAGGTAAAATGAGTAAAGTTCATAATTTCAGAGACCCATTGTAGGTACTGCTGAGGGAGGATTACAAAATCATATTAATTTGCCATTAGTAAGTGCAAGTCACCTAAAATTTCAGGTAGAACTTGGCCTACTGTATTTAGATAGTCTGACTACATGTTATAAAAACATTTTTTAAGACCTCAGTCACTTTCGCCTTAGGGATTTTTGAGATATGTTATTTATGTTAGGACTACCTTGAAATATGTTTTAGAAACAGGCAAGTGTTCCCTCCTTCAAAGCAGGACACAACAAATGCCACTACAGAATAAACAGTGAGGCTTGGTGGTTAACAAGTAGGTGAGATAGACATGTAAGGAAAACATTTTATGATTTATAGAGTTTGGTGTGTTGGTTTTTTTTTGTTTTCCTTTTGAGATTCACTGGAGAAGCATGGTTGTATGAAAAATTATTAAATGGGGCGGCTGATGAATAAATACATACCCAAAGTCCCCTGTAACATCTCAAATTTCTGATCTCTTGTAGGTATTTTTTAATGAAAAAAGGTACCAAAGCCTATGAAACAGCATGGACACTGAGGATGAAAATAAAATGTTTGAACGTAAGGAGAAACAATCATGAAAAACTTGCAATTTTTAACCCATATCTGCAGCTGTGAACTTAGACAAATTTATATTAACCATTGCCAACAGTGTCCCACCAAACATTTGGGGACTGTCACTACTCAGCATGGATTTGTTTTCCCAAATTGAAGTAAGTTTTAGTGAGTTTTGTTATAACAGGTGACAGAAGAAATCAGACGCTAAAACCTTCCACACACATATGTGATACAGGCATTCACTTAATACATGAATAAAAGTGGGCTTGCTAACATGCTTCGGTCACACAACCGCAAGTCAAACACACAGAACTGTTTTTCTTCTTTCCAAAACTAAACATCTTTCCTCTGCTGAAAAGACTGTAAAATAACTCATACAAAAGTTGTAAAGCACAGACTTCTCGTGATATTACAGTAACACATACCTCCTGGAGATGTGTGTCTTTGTTTTCTGAATCCCAGCGTTGTACAGCTTATAGTTTGACAAATTGTAAGCTCCACATACCGTTTTTTAGGCATATTTAAGTCTATTCCTTATCATTTAATTAATTAAGACAAATACTGTGGTATTCGATTGCTGCTTTGATGTAAATACTGTAGCTAGGAAGAGGCAAGGCTCTTTACCTAAGAAGTTTTGCAAGATGAATAATTTATTCTGCAGGCATAATATATCAAGGAAGGTAATTTAAGTAAGCTTGCAGCTAATACAACTAATTAAGTACGTGACCCAGAAGCATCAAATTGGAACTCGATATTTGAGATATGCACAAAAGATTAATTTCTATCATAAATGAGTGAGATATATGTAGAGCTATTAGAGTATACATTTCTTTGCAAGTGATGACAATTGTCCAAGTTATGCCTATTGCCTATGAAGCTAGATATTTTCCTACTGTTCTGGTATTTTTTATAGTCAAGTGTTATCCATGAAGCTCCATTTAGAACATGGAAGAATTTACAAATGTAACAGAATGTGTTTCAGCACAATACCAATTTATCAGTGCGAATACCAGTTTCTTTTCAAATTCAACCCGACTGTTCACCTGACAGATCAGCATTCCCTGCGTTATTTAGAAATTCCAGAATTTCCAATGGTATCTGAGATGAAGTGCTTCAGGCACCGGAACTGGCAGCACAATTACAAAAGCTGCAAAAGCTATAGCTTCCTAAAACTCTAATATATTTGGGTGCTAAAATGGAGAAGCCTTGTGTTATTCAAATTTTAGCAAGTCTCAAAAAATGTTAAAAATGTAATCATTTTCATAATGAGAATTACTCCTAAATCGTTGCATCATGCTGGGGGCCGTGCCTTTTTTAGCATTATTTAGGAGGGAAAAAAGAGCTGGCATGCCGGGTAATCCTGTAAGAACTAGCAAGTACAATGAATTTCCTGAGGCTTAACTTTCGGTGCTTTTGGGGAAATCTTGTTCTGCCCCCTCAAATAAAGAGTGCCCCAGACACAGCGGAGCTGGGAGAAGTGTGTAGGGCTTCCAAACAGAGTGTACACCTCACTAACACCCTGGCAAAAGGATTTATTACGGAAGCACTAGGAAAACTGGGTGCACTGCAAAGACGGACAGAGCTGATCCACCGGGCCAGGGCCTCAGGAGGAGGGAATGGAGTATGGCCACCTTCCCACTGGGCCACTCGTTCTTCCTGCTTGACCCACAAAACCGCTGTGCATCGCTGCCTGATGGGACAATGCAGCTGTAACCGTGGGAACTTTACAGCAGATCTGATTGTTTGCCCGTTGAAAGAGATTTGTTTGTTTTTACTGTTTGCACTTTCGTGAAGGCAGGACCGGCTGGTGGCCAGCCTGAGCACCAAGCGCTGGCCGGCCCGTGTTCCTGCCTCGCACTCCCAGGTTGTGACTCCAGCTTTTCTTGTCACCAAACTTCAACATGCTCTTTAAACAAATTGGTTTCTACCTGCTGCTATAAACCGAGAAGTTTAAAAACTATTAAGTACAGGGGGTTTGTAGCCCATTGCTTGCTTCTTCTGTAAGTCGAGATCCGTGGGACACCACTTTCCTGGGTAATAGCTGGGACCGAAACACAGGGATATTTTATCTTATGTTGCCACCTTCTGGCAAATAGCTCAATTACAAATAAAATGGTGAGTAAAGCAGCTCGGCAAGGTGGCAGCAGAGGGAGCGACCCCGGCCTGGCCTTATGGTTGCTCCTGCCCGGGGCGGCCTGAGGGGAAGGGCCGCTTTCCCCCACCGGCCTGTAGCGCCGGGGGTGTCGGGCAGCCGCGTTTTATTTTACATTTAGAGGCTGTAAAGAGCAAGGTGAGAACCCAGCCCCATGATTTCTGGTCAGTGCATGTGGCTTGTAGTCGGTGAGTTAAAAATAGGTCCTCGGTGGGCTTTGATGCAGGCTCATGCAAAGGCGTGGGCTGTTTCTGCGGGACAGTTTAGCCTAGCAAAGTGATTACAAATGGGGCCCATCTTCTGTGCTGGCACAAGGAAGAAGGAGAAGCTGGAGAATTCTTTGTTGTTGCCTCTGTAACGATGACAGCAGCGGGCTTGCAGCACACTGGGGAGGTGTTTGGAAAATTCCCTTCCCTGACTATTGTATCAATCAGTCTTTATAGTATGAAAGTGTATTAACTTTGACAATGTATATATAGTTCATGTTACACACTGTAATGTAATGAGGTAGTGGAATTTTACTGGGGACTTTAGTATTGTTCATGCATAAGTAAAACTAAAGGGCAGCCCGTCCCCAGAAATAAGGACTTTGCTTCCTGGAAGCTTGGAAGCTGTCCATGAAGGATAAAAGATACCCCTGGACAACCAAGATAAGGCCAGCATCCCAGCCCCTCTGACACATATTTGAAACCCTCTCAGCATCGTTTGGCATCGTAGATAAGTAATTACAGCAAGACCAACTCCAGGGACATCTGGAAGGAAAGTTGATGTTTAGCTGTGTTGTTGTGAACAGGGATTGTACCTCTGATGCATAGATAGAAAAAAAGGTTCCTGATGTAGAGAACTAAGCAGTATTGTTAACTAGTAAACATGTGTGCGGGATTTTAGGGGTGAAGGGAGAGAAAAAAACACTGCCAGAACTTGAATTATATTTGCTGAAGGAGTAGCCTCAATCGAAGACCTGTGTTCTTTGCTGTGTGTTTCAGGAAATGGCAACAATGTCTAAGGTCTGATGCGGTCCCCACTGGCTCTTCAGTTGTTGTGGAGGTGGAGATGATTTGTGGTACTTTGTGTTCATGCAGCATCGCAGGTTTAGGTCTGTGAATACTGATATAGGAGTTTCATTGAAACATGCTGAGAGCTTACAAACATGAGTAGACCTGGCATTGCACTAGTTGATTAAAAAAACTGTGGTGACTTTCATCAGCAATCTACATAATGTACTCTGGTGTTGTGAATGAATTGTTTTTATCTTTGGTAGTGGATAGACAAAGATTTATGTATGTGTGGGTCTGTTGAAGCAAATTAACAGGTTGTTTCAGTGCACTTGAGGGGTTATCACTGGGCTGTTAAGGCTTTTTAGTCTGAATTCAGTTACCTGGCTTTACAATGTAAAGATTCAGTGTCATGAGCGTTATTTATAGCTGTTTGAATTGAACCTGGCTTGATACCATTTGGAAAGAAAAGACTTGTGGGAGAAATGAAAGAAGTCTTCGTTGTTATTTTGTTTTGTTTTGTTTTGGTTTTGTTTTTTTTTTTTTGTACAGTCAGTCTTGAATATTGCTTTAGTGAGAGCATAGCTTCTGGCCTCTCCCCATCTCATGCTACCAGAGTTACTTTCAATACAGTGAACAGAGGCTGGAGAGTGAATCAGCTTACCCTAAAGTAAACACCTACTGGATAGTCACCTGGATTGGACTCTAATTTTCATTTCCACTAACATATGTGGATAGCTACATGTATATTACTGTACTGGGGCGCGTTGATCATGAGTTACTCTTTCCTAAATTGTTGATGTGACACTTGTGGAAAGACAGAAGTGGCCTCTTGGTGTTTCTGTTGGTGACACTTACTGCAGTGCCTATTTTGCTGCTCAGAATCTGCATGTTTGCTGTAAATTATTAAAAAAAAAAGCGTGGTTGTGGTGTCAGATTTAAAATGGTGCATTTTTTTAAGTAAAAATAAGTTGCTTTTTAAAACACAGGAACATTACCAGCAGTTATTCCTGAGAGGTCTGAATCCCATTTTCCTATTCTGAAAACCTATTTTGTCATTTTTGAGATTTTTGTCTTTTGAAGCTTACCTTGTGAGCATATTCAGCAGACAGGTTTTGTGGAGTTCTTAAAAAAGCATGAAAAATTCCAGTTTCAGTGAATAGGACAAAGGTTTCATTCACTTCAGCAGGCTGCTTGCGTCACTGGCTGAGAGAGTGTGCTGAGATTTAGGACTTCCAACCTGGTTTTTGGCACTAGGAGAGTGACGTCATTTCCTGAGCTATGTGACCATGCTGGAAAATTCAGAAAACTAGGATTTTTAAACAACCAACTTTATTTAAAAGCCCAAGAAATGACACATTATGCTGAAACTCAAATAGTAAATTCTACATTAAAAAATACTTCAAACCAGTGAAGTGGAACTCTGAAAAAAGTGTGCTTTTTACAGCTCAGGAATTTTTTAACTTATTGCCTTAATAAGATTCTGTAAAATAATTAATCTTTACAAAATAAAATATACTATTTCTTCGTAACCATGAAACAAAGGTGTTGTGAACCATAATCAGGTGTTGTGATATCCCACTTTTACTGACAAAAACTGTTTTGGAATGAGATTTCTGTGGAAAAACAGCTAGATACTGTCCTTCCAGGACTCCTTCTTGAACTCTTTACTTAGAAAGTATATATAAGGCATAGCTGGGGAGGGTTAGAGGGAAAATATTTATGGGAAATTCTAGATGGCCTTTTAGTTGCCATAATTTATACTCGTTTTCAGGACTGTCTGCATGAAGCTGAATATTCTGAGACTCTAAGGTCATCCAGAATTGGGAAAGTTCAGCACGATATTCAAGTCATATTAGCTATTCCTTCTCCAAGGCCTGGTGATTCTATTTTACATTTTTTATAAGTGATGCACTGCAATTTTAATGTAACTTAATTTGGCTCCATGACACGATCAAACATCCAGATAGTGTACTTCTGAGTTTGAAGTACAAATTAACACTTTAACAGTTAGACTTGCTACTAACTTTTAGGATTATTTTGAGCATTTTGCTTTAAATAATTGATTGCCTTTTCTTATTTTAGTTAGAGTCTTTTTAAGCTGTAGCTGATGTGAAAAAAATCCCTCAGTACATTCTTTGTTTTTCATTCAACTTGGTTGTGTTGTATGGTTTTTCCTCTCCACCGTATGAAGAACCATGCAAGAGCAGTAAGAGGGTATATACAGCTTCTGATCCCCATGACAATCAGACGATTGATACACATGAAGAACACATTGCATTTTTAACATGAATGATTTCTAGCTATTAGATTTTCAGTGGGGGCTATATTCAGACTGGCCCCTTCTCTGGCTTCAGAAAGACGAGAATAGAGTAGTGGTGGTACAGAGTCATATGAAGAGCAACCTGGCATGCGTTAGAGGGGATGTCAAAATGATAAGACAATAGCCATTGGGTATTCTTAGGAGACTGATCACAAGCAGGGTCTGAAGCAATTCCTGAATACCAAAGGAGCTAGCAATCCACTCATTACCATTGTCATTTAACGTTAAACATGGGTCATCCTGTGAGTTTCTTGAAAAACTTGGGAAAAATATTATCATGGGTGATGTGAAAATTAAAAAGATTCTGGAAAGTTTCCTAGAATCCTTTCTTCGTTCTGGTAGTAACAACAATGTGGAGAAAAAGATTATTGTTTTTTGCTTCCATAGGGCGTTACCTAAAAATCTTTGTGACGAGTTGAACAGAGCACAACAGATATTTTCAAACAGAGTAGAACTGGTAGATGACATACCTTCTTCATGATGTCACCCGTACACAGTAAAAACCAAATAGCTTTTTAAAGAAGACCATTTCTAGAAATGTCTTAGTTATCCTATGGAGCAGAAGTAAGTGACAGCTAGAATTGTGTTTCTCTAGATACTTTTCAAACAGAACAACTGGGAACTGTTGACTCTTCTCCCTGGTTGTGTGGTTGATTGCCCAGCCCTTCCCAAGCAGAAACTGTAGATTCCTGCCTCCCAGCCAAGCCCCATTTATATGCTGAGCATGACATCTATGTATGGAATATTCCTTTGGCCATCTTGTCCTATCTATGCTCCCTCTCAGCTTCTATGGGAAGCTGAAAAAGTCCTTAATATACTAAGTTCTTGACTTAATATAACAACTAAAACAGTATGTGTTATCAACATTATTCTCATACTGAACTCAAAACACAGCAGCTACTAGGAAGAAAATGAGCTCTATCCCAACTGAAACCAGGATGACCAGATACAGCTGTTGCTTGTGAGTAGAGAACCTATTGTGTGAGAATTCTGTGAGCAGATTTTGTAATTAAAAAAACCCCCAAATTAATAGGGGCTTTTCTATATTGCTTTGAAAAGTTTTAAATTCTTTTTTCCTGGAAATAAACAGCTGTAAGCAAATGTTCTGACGTTAGTACTGTAATTCTCTGCAGTGGCCATGAGGAGATTCTGATGCTTGATCTGTCAAATGTGAATGTAGTGGACCTCTAGAGAAGTATTGGTGCACTTCTTTTGAGGATTTGAATGGAATCAGTGATGGCACAGACTGTAACAAATGACTGAAAGAGGTGTGAGAAAGGTCAGTCTGTTGACCCACTGCCTTGGAGGCAGTTTCATTAAATGCTACAGAAGTCTTCGTGGGAGATAAAATTAGTTTGTTAAATACTTTGAGATGGTCCTTGACACAAACAAAAAAATTAATGGGATGACCCAAAATATAAAAAAAGGCTAATTTTGTTTTTCAGACGCATTTTTTCCCTACTGCTAAATTACAAGATCTTCAAATACATACACATATGCACTTGTCTTCTGATCACCCAACTGATCTTTTTGCTTTGTCTTGGTAAAAATAAGTTTCTATTCCTTTGTTTCCTTCTCCTTTTTAGGTTACAGTGTGTAATCTAAAAACGCCTTTCTTTGGTCAGAAATCTAGGAAAAATCTAATCCAGTAACTTTCGTGCATGCAGGTTTTTCAATTTACTTTTGTTATTGAATATTTAGTCTTTCTAGATGTAATTTTAATTTCTAGTTAACAAGAAAGGCATTGTTCTTTGTTAGCTTTCTTCCAAAGTTGTGTTTTTCTTACTATTTCCTCTTGTTAGGAATGCCTGGGGCAGGGAGGGGGCGGTGCCAGGAAGACGTGATCCTTACTCCTGTAAAGGCGCAATGTCGAGGCAGGTTGTTATTGAGTTTTAGCAAGAACTTTAGTTTTATTTTTATCTTAACTTTGGTTCAAAAACTATTACGATTAGAAGGTTGACACTGCTTTACACCAGGAGACCAGAGTAGGATTTTTTTTATTGTCTAGCTGTAAGTATTTAAAGGGTCAGGTGATAGAAGAGAAAATTGATTCATATCCCTCGGGAATTAATAGAATTACCTGTTTTTAAAATCTAAAGAAATCTATATTTGCAGCTGGTGCATAATTAGGTTAAGAATGCCCTCCACTAGTTTAAAGAGACTGGTTTTCTTTCTGTTAGTGTTGTTTTCCAGTAAATAAAAAAGTGGAGATCCTAGAGACCCACAATGACTGCGTGAAATCTTTTTGTCCATTTCAGCATTTATTTCTATGCAATGCCATTTTTTTTTCTTTATGGTGAACACATAACAATTACCAAGAAAAGTTAGCATAAGCTGCACTTTTAAGACAGTGTAAAATAGTAAGAGCAATAGCTCTAATACTGTAGATCAATGCTTGAAAACAGATACTCCAAAATGTCAAGCTGCATGTGTATTCCTTGGCTCTGAGAGAAACTGCAGTAAATGCTGCTTTTATATAGAGTTTCTCTAACTGCCAACGGAAGAACTGTAACACATTTATAGGGAGTAAAAATTGGAATGAAACATGCCAGAGTAGAACAGCAATTACTTCCTTTTTACCAATGGGAGGGAATTAATATAATAAATCATTAGGACAATAATTGGAGATATGTTTGAAAGATGGCTTAGTTATTAGAAGTTGTAATTTAATTAAATGACAAATTACAAATAATGTCAAGTTTGTGTATAATTCACTCCAACCCAAAATTTCCATTAAGGAATATGCATTTTCTTCCTATTTAAGTAATAAAGAGGATAAACCAAAAAATCCTAACTTCTGTTTTATTAGCGTGCATGTGAAAGCAAAAATTTTATGAAGGCAAAATACAGCAATAGTAGCTCTTAAATGGAAAAAATGACTGACCGTTGGTTACTAGAAAGGGTAAAGCTCATTGTATTTGAAGGTTAGCAGTAGATCAAGTATGAAATCATTTGGGAAATAATTAATGTGATATTATATTCCAACTAATTGCTGTGCATCTGAAGTATGAAGTTCACAGTATGTTTCAAAGCAGTCATGACCTTTCTTGGTAAGAAAAGATCACCCATTAGATGCTTCTGATTATAAAGTCAAAATAAACGTCTCTGTAGATGCTCATATATCCTGCCTCATTTTTGTCATCTGAATGCTGTTCAACCCATCCTGTTAATATGACTGTGTTTTGAGACTGACTGTGAATGAAGCTGAGATGCTGATAAAATGGAGAGTTTATTGTAGGACCACTGAGATGTTCAGGGAGCTGGAGCACTAGAGACATGAGTAGACACTAAGGGAACTGCATTTGTTTAGCCTGGAGAAGGAAAGGCAGGATGGTGGGGAACCTAACTAAAAGCAGTCTTCTACTCCCTAAACAGGGGTTGCAAGAAGATGAGCTAGACTCTTCCTCTGAGGTACACACTCGAAGGACAGAAGCCAACAAGAGAATTTCTGATTAGGTATGAATAATAATAATGAGCACTGCAATAGACTGCCCAGAGGGTCTGTGGTATTATCACCCTTGCAGATTTTCAGTATCTGACTAGGCAGGGCCCTGCGCAACCCGATCTAACTTTGGAATTAGCGTTCTGTAAGCAGGAGATTGAATAAGATGATATCTAAAAATCCCTTCCAAACAAAATTATTCTTTGATTGTAGTGTCTTTTCATTGAACTTCGTAAGATACAAAAAAATGTGTGTCTTGTCAGTGTGACCATCAATGTTAACTTAATAGGGAATGTAAAAAACTTTGCAATTGTATGTGAAAGGAACATAAGAAACATTGGTTGCTTTGTCATTGTGCAGCTTTTTTAAAAAATACTTTCCAGATAAGGTATGTTTCTTAACTTAAAGAATCTTCAGAAAAGCAGATTTATGTTTTCACTGTTCCCATTTTTGATTCTTATCTTTCCCTGCAAAATTGATAGGAATCTTACTAATAAAGCTTTTTAGTTCTTCTTTCTATTAAAGTTCTTTTTGGTTTTATCAGAGGTAGTAAATGGTGGATGCTAGCTCCCAGGTGGTTTTTCTTCTACTATATTTTATCATCATAGAACTTTCTCAGTGGAAAAAAACCACTTCCTCTGAAGAAGGAGCATCTTTCCTTACTCTCCTCTCTACCCTACGTGACTATAGACAGCACAGATATAATCTCTTCAATATTACTAGGATGACAGCTATTTTAAGGACTGGAACAAGGAATGGCAGTATATTGCAGGCACACCTGAGAAAAAAATTCTGTGGTATGGGAGAAAGTGGTGACAGAGTAGGAATTGTATGGTTGCTAAAAAAGCCACAGTATAAATCATAAGAAGGATCTATGTGGGCCTAGATTGTTAAGCTAGCTTTGTCTTGGAATCATAGAGAGGACTTAAAAAACAACAAAAATACTCTTTTATTGGAGAACACTTTGTCAATATTACAGACAGGAAGGCCCAAACCAGCCAGGCAGAGCTAGTAAGTGGCAGGGTTCCTTTTTCTACTGAGAATAAATTTCAGGAGGGAAATAATTTTATATCATGGTTCCTGAAGCAAAGGGAGTTGAAGAAAACATCTGGACTCTGAGATAATTCAGAGCAAAAGCCTACATATGATGGGAAAATGCAATGTTTCATCTATGCATTATATACTTTTAAAAATAATTCCTTTCATATAGAAAACAGCTCGAAAAAGAGTTGGATATAGCACTGAGTTGTAAAAGAAGTTCATTGGCCAAACTTTTGTCAGGTCCGTGTACTATTTGACAAAGGTGTTTCTTACTGTGAAAGGTAAGTAACCAAACACACTCTAAGGAGAACTGTGGCATAATTGGCTTATAAGACAGAAATTCTTAGTAGATTGTAAGAGTTACCAAACTGCTTGATATGTTCTAGACCTTTACCAGAAGACATGTTGGAAGTTCGAGGGTCCTTCTATATAAAGTCTATATAGAAATTTTCAATAGAAATAGAGTTCTTCCCAGCCTGTTGAGCCAAAGCTAAAAAAGGCAGGAGATGCTCATTTCCATCTGTGTTTGACTGAATACCATCGAGGAGGTTCTGTGAACTTTCTTACGTATCCTCATACTCCTTGTGCATATATGCCACTTCTAAATAAAGAAAACCACATTGTTAGTTATTGGTAAAAGATGGTGTAGCAGAAAAGATATCTCCAGGTCTTAGAAAAAAAGTAAAATAAAGCAAATTACCCAAGTCACATAGAATATAAGTTGCCTGGTGGATGGGTTTTTCAAGAATTATATACAGAATATGAATATGTTGAAATATGGAGAAGTACATAGTTCCTGGAAAAAGATCTAACGTATAAGGTACTCATTTGCTGTAGATCAGCCATTGTGTCTTTCACTGAAAAAAGCTTTTGGTGCTGGAATTGAGAGAAAGAGTTGGCACAGAGCTCCCAAAGTGGTAATTGCTTGTAAAAAGCAATACCCTGGATTTCTAGTCAAATAAACGCACAATTAGGTTCTCCCTGACATAGTCTGAAATAAAAAAAAGAAAATTTAAGAAGAATTTAAGAAGAGACACAAATACAGTATGCCAAATGAAAACTTATTACTTGCAAATAAGTCTTAGAAAAGAATAAGGGCTTAGTTTAAGATAAGATAGAACTTATCGGAGAGGGGTCTTTGAAAAAGCAGCTGCAACAGCAGGAGAGATCCAGATCTCACTTCCTTTAAGGAGCCTGACTGCGAATTGCTGTGCAAAGGAATGGGTTAAAAAGGTTCTAGATTAGCTGAGATACTGGCAGACAGGGCAAACCAAGCAAAAGGATCTATTCAGTGTCTCCTGCCACAGATGACTAAAAGTTTGAAAGCAAAAGGAATTCCAAATGTTTCATGTTAATAGAGCTGAAACATTGGCACACAAATCCTATGTTTATGGTATTTTTTAAAGACTTTTAATTATTAATGCTAGTTTTCTGAGATGAAGGGGGACAGAGAAAGTGCTGCTAAAAGCGTTACAATGGTTCTTTTGTATACAAAGCCAAAAAGAAATTTTAAAACTTTCATTGGCAGTCAAAATAAAAATTGCTTAAGGCTTTTGATGCCCTAGACATTTATTTTTGTATATGCCACATGCTCCCTTAAAATTATTTGTTTTAAAAATGTTGTTTCACTTGGAAGAAGCCTGGAACAGGAGGAGAATTGCCACCAGCTGGAATTCTATTATAGCTGTACAAAAAGCTGCAAACTATTATTTTACCTTCTTGAAGCTCACTGTTGACAAATTTAATCAAGTTGTGTAGGTCTGCTTGACTTCCCAGGGAGGGATGGCATCTTTAGCTGAGAGCATTGGGTATGCACTTAGTTAGATAGACTCGTGCTGATTCTGATTTTTAATATAGCTTCATAAAACAGGGCAGGTATTTCACAAAAATGGGACCACTGTCCCCAAGAATTTACAACCTGAGTTGACTCGATATGACTCAGTATGTTACGGAAACAAGCAATGGGAAGAGAATGGGATAAGGAACTAATACAGTTGTTAATGACAAAAGATGGGGTTCTTGTTGAGCTTCATTTTCCTGTTAAGCTTCTGAAATCCACATTTAAAAGAGAAAATACAGGGTGCGCTATTGATTCATTTGCCACAGGGCTTGTTGAAGAAGGAATTTTCAGGACTGGTTTGAAGTTCTGAATCACCAGTCTTGAGAGAGTAGGGTCTTGTGAGATTTTCACACATGAGAGGCAGTGAGGCAGTTACAGACCCCTGCTCATTAGCAACAGTACAGATTCACTCCGGATACAGGTTGGAGCAACTCAGCTGACTTTCATGGAACAGTATGCATAAGTAAGCTGATGTGGCTCAGTATTGCAACTACCATTATTAACAAAGAAACTAATTGCAGATTATTATTGTTATTTTTAATTATACTGAATAATAAAATTATCAGCTCTTCAATCTCCTTGTAGGCGAAACTTTCCCAAAGCTATGAGAACAGCAGTGGGTGTTTATTCACTCTCTACGCTCTATATAGAACTCATTGCAGGTTACTGGTTTATGGTCTTAGTCTTTTTCCCTGATTTCTTGCTTCTTTGCTCTCCCTCACTTGTGCGGACCACCAGACTACACCCACTATCACACTTTAGGGAATTTCTGGAGATGTGGTTTCTACAGTTTGTCTCTGCTTTTTCTCACTGTCAGCAATCTCTTTTTTTCTGCCATCGAGTTTCTCAATGGATTCCCTAAACTCAGCTGCCTTCCTGATTGGTTGGTGTTCTTGAGAATATGATAGCATGATAGCTCCTCGTTAACTGCTGGGTCCACCTTAAATTTAGGCCTCTCTCTAACTTACAAGAAAGAGAGACTTCAGAGTTGTAATTTAAAAGGTATTTGAAGCAGATTCCTTTGACTTCCCTTGTAGAGCCTATGGAAGCTTTCCGCTGTCATGACACAAGATAGATTAAAAAGATGAAGGAATGAAAAGGCACCTTTTTCCCTTTACTGTATTTCAGTTTCTGTATGTTGTTGTGCACAGCTTAATGAAGCCCTGGATTCTGATTCCAATATGTAACTGTGTAATGAAACTTGGATTTCCATCAAATTTAAGAGTGTAAGTTTTTCTATAACAGAGCCAGCCCACATCCTGTCTTTGACAGTAACTAGTACCATGTATGATTGCATTAGGCAGTTATGAAAGAACTTTGTCAAAGCTGGTTGATAACTTTGTAATTTGCTCAATAGATGGTCAAATTATTAATGATTGGTTTATGCTCTTTATGACTATTAATTATGTCTAGTGTTACTGGGACATCTCATGTTCCCCTCAGAATTTGGAATAAACAAGAAAGCATCTCTGCTAGAGAAATGTCAGCACAATTTTACAGGTCTCTTGCCGCCCCCCTCCAGTATTTTGTTTCACCGTGGATGATTTATTCTTTATACTATCTAAAAATGACCAGTAATGTGCTATAAAAGCACAGCAAACTATTTATGACCTTTTACTATGCAGAAGTAAATATATAACCAGTTTGTACAAGCACAGTTGTTTTGTACCCTGGCTTACTGCCAGCATGCCCATTACCCTTGAGCCCCTTGTACATGTCAAGACCTATTCCTGCAGGCGTCCTAACCATGCTCATTCTTGAGTCTTCTCTTGTGCTCTCTGTTCCTTTCTCCCCTGCTCTGTGTTAATTCATTCCCTTTGCGTGGCAGTGAGAACAAATGGGAGAAGGGAGAGGAAAGGGCAGCTCTGTTGAATTCTTTCTTAGCATGAAGCATTTTCTTGAAATAAAAGTCTTACTGAAATGGGCAGAGGAACCTTCCTCCGTGTGCTGGGGGCAAGGACTATGTGATTCTCAAGGAGACTGAGACAGACAGAGGACACAGGGAGTGCTGCTGTGTAAGCAGATGAGAATTGAGATGAACAGGTTGTTGATCTGTATTTGGTTTGTTTTTCCATAGGGGAAGATAGCATATGATTGTACTGATAAAAGTTTGAAACATAGTGCATGCATACTAAAGGGCTGAATCAAGTTCCCTAAAGAATTTTAGTTTCTATGTTTCTCAACTTGTCAGTGTTTAACTGTGCACCTTTAAGAATGCTTTTCTGACATAGCTTTTTCAGTAAAATGTGGAAGTGCTACAACTGTATTAGTGAAATACAGTAGAATATACTCTCAGTGGGTTATTAATCGATACTGAAAGATCACAACTCAAAGTGTCTTAAACTTCATTTCTGTAAAAAATAAAATGCTATGTTTTAGTTAAATCAGATTTGCACTCCTTTTCGTAAGGATAGTCCTTACTCTTTGTCTAGCTGGCCTTTCTGCTGTTTACAGCTAGATGGGGTGAGTGCAACACTAAAATTCAGTCTGAACATCAGTGCTGAACTACAAAATACAGTGAGTAGCTAATTTAAAAGTCCAACAGTATATTTAACATATGGCTACACAGAAATGTTGTGTAGTTAAAAACATGTTATACTGTAATTTCTAGCAATTCAGTAAAAAAGATGCAACTTAAATTTTGTTTTTATGACTACAAAATGATTTTATGACTTCACTGCAGTCTTCATATTCATCATGTTTTATACCTAAACTAGCAGATTGTGTTTCCTAGGCATTGTCTGTACCTATGTAATTGACTTGGAGGGTTATATATGGAATTCGAAGGGGATGGGAAAAAGGGAGCGTTGTTATTTTCTAAAACAAATGAACCAACTGAGGGAAAAGAGAACAGTTTTTTCTTTTTCCTTAAATATTTATCCTTCAAGACCACCTCATGGAAATAATCACTAGATAATCATCTGTCTTGCTGTTTTTGTACCCAATTGTTAATAAGTTTTTAACTGCATTTTTCTTTCCTCTTAAACCATGGACAGCTGAGCCCTCATTTATCTCCTCTGTCACTTAGTTCATAAAAACATGGCAAGGAAAGCACGGCAAGGTTTTGAGAATAAAATGTTTTCTAATCACAACACATTGGCAGCTAAGGGAAAGAAAAAGTTGGATGCTTCAAAAAACGTTAAATAGATCCAGCTGAAATTTTTAACTTTGTGAAAATGAACAGATGCATAGACTTTATATCTAGAAGATACAGAGACATAGATTTTATATCACTTATGCCCTGATAATCGTATACAATATACAATACTTACTGTAGAATTTTATCCAGTAACTCCTTTGTCAATCCCAGCAACTTTGCTGCTGAACTAGCTACATATGGAGAGCAGAGGAATGGAAAGAGCACTTGACTAGCTCAAGGTCCTGTGGGAATCTGTGGTAGAGCTGGCAGCTGAATCCAGAACTCCTGAATCATGGGCCAATTTTGTACAAAACAATCCATTTTCTCTAGTTAGCACAATAAAGCACAGTCTTTTGTCAGTGAACATTTTAGCTGCATAAAGAACGTTGTCAAACTGTGGTAAATATCTATATAACTTCACTAGGGTTCAACTGAGAAAAGTTGTGGAGTTGCAGAGTGCCACAGAACTGGTTCATCGTGTTGTTTATACTGGGCTGGGCTTTGGAAGACTCCTGTGGTACCTCCTCTGTGATGCCTGTAGCAGTTTTACACCACGTTTTTGTTCTTGCTTTATAACCAAGCAGTAAACCATTAACAATTTCTCTGCTTCCTTACTTAGCACCTTACATTTTCAAAGTGTGCTGTGAATGTTCATATGCCGTGTCAGCACTCCAGTTATGTCCATGTAATGAATGAAAGAGTATTATAGCATATTGTTTTACTTTTGGGGACAATGAGGCATGAAAAGGTTAAGTAATCTGATTGTAGGAACTGTGGGCCAGTGATTTACGCATGGATCAGGGTGGCAAGAGACCTGTATTTCAGTCAGAGCTCTGTCTGTCTTATGTGATACTAATGAGTAATCACTTGCCCTGTGTTTTTTTTATTCCTAGGAGCAAAAGACTTATGTGCGATGGTGCACAGTGCTTTGTTCCTGTGATCAGTTCAATACACCACACTTGTAAATACCTTGCAAAGGAGGTTGTATTGAAACAAAAGCTACACTGCTTTCTCAGGCAAGGTAAGAGGTTTGCTATACTGAATGCTACACATACTGTTTTGCTAAGGGCACTACCTGTACCAAGAAAACAAACCATTTATAGACCTCTGAGTTTCTGAATGACTGTGTCCTGGCTTTGGTGGAGTTTAGAGCAGTAATTAAATGCCAGTCTGGGTTTGCCACAGTGCAGAATATCCTGACCATGTATTTCTCCCCTTGTTCTGATGAACCTGCAGAACAGACAATGATAAGGGGCACACTAGTCTAGGAGAAACTTGATGATAGGAGAGCTAGGACCCCAGCTTGTAGTTTCTTCACAATAGTGCAGTTCTCTGCTGACTGCATTGACCTGATGTCCAGTCTTCTGCTTCCTGAAAAAGCCAAAGGCCTGTGCTTCCAAGGGAATTGGGTTCATTGTGCATATTGTGTTTAAACACAAGGTGTATTCTCTTTTCGTGTTTTCAAACATTGGTGTGGGACATCCGGATTCATTAACAAAGCATGGCTCTTTCTCCTTTACATGCTGATGAAGCAGGAAACTAATTTCACTGAAAACTGGCAAAGGCAGCTTGCCTGTCACAAAAATGGGCTGATATTGCTTTAGCCTGTCGTATACATAGTGTTGGAGAGAGGGCCAGGCAGAGCTCAGTGACTGCCCTCTGCACATCCACTGTGTTACACAAGCCATGGTATCTTGGTCGTAAACAAGGTATAATAAATACTACTTAATATCCCTTTTTGGCATTAAAGGTGTTTTCTCACCTATCTTGGATCTGAACAGTGAAAGATTAATCAAGCCTCCAATCAACAAGAAATAGCAATGATTTAACAACTGTTATTTGAAAAAAGCCTAAATCTGGCACCTACTGTGTCTTATTTGCCTCTAAGCAGGCTGGGCAAGTGGCTTCCTACATTTCAAGAGTGCTTGCAGAGAGGGAGGATTGTTCATGCCAGTAGCTCTCTCTGATGAAAAATGGAAAGCAATGATTATCTTCAAAAGTCCGTGAAGGTTCAGTTAAGGTAAAATATGGGACATATGATCAAAGGACTAAAAAGTACACAAATCCCAAGTGAAGGTCTGATTCCATGACAAATACTCTGTTCAGCCTTTACCAAGAGACATAAGGGCACCAGAGAAACCGTCTAGGATGATTGAGGATACCCATCCCATAGTTCACTTTAGGAGGATTAAGAGCACATCTGCTTCCTTTTGTCAAGGCACATATTTCCCAGGCTGTTGATGGATTAGGTTAGCATCAGTAAGATGCAGACTGCATGATATCTTTTCATCATCTTGAAGCTTTTTTTTTTAATTTTATGAGTGGGAAGAACCCTGAAATGAAAAAAAGTTGAACAAAGTATTTTTCCCAAAAAAGTTATATTCATTTTTTTCCAGGGAAATTCAAGAAAGGCTTATTATGATTTAGCTTCAAACAATTTTTTCAGTCTATTTTACAGTATTAACAGTGAGCTGGAAAGTTGATCATTGCTGAATTTCAGTGATTTTTACCTCCTAATTTGTAGTCCCAGGACCTGTACCCTTATCTGGTCGAGATTCCCATTAGAGATTTTAGTTTAAATGAAGCTCTGAAGTACCTCTATGTCTGGATGAGGAATAAGGGGTTTCAGACAGAACTAGGAGCCAGGAAATCTTGAGCTTTCTCTGGTTTTAATTCTGTATATTTTTCATTAAGTCCCATGTGCTTCCATGTAGGAAAAAAATGAGGCTATTTTGTATCATTCTTCTTCCAACCATTTGTTCTAGGACAGCTACAGGGCTGCTTTAAACTTAACTGCTTCCTAATTATCCTTAAAAGACAATTTCACTTGCGGTGATGAAGATAATGGATGAAACAGAGGGACATAAAAGAGTAACTGAAGTTCACTGTGCTTTGACCCTCTCCCCTGTCTCCCAACCCCGACTCTTCCCAGGCCTGGCAAAATGGAGGCAGAATCTGGCTCTTAACCTTTTTGTAGCCTGGAGGAAGACAAGTCCTTAATCTCTTTGTCTTTTTTTTAGGAAACAATCTCAAAATAGCAAGTCTGTCTCTGCAAATGAAAATGAAAAGTATGACTGTAACTAGAGACTACTATTATTAGTTAATTTGGTTTAGCTATAAAGCAATATTTTGTTTAGTAGTTTAATCAACAATTCACTAATCAGGCAGATATTGCAAAACTTTTCAGAAAGAAATAACATTTTTTTTATGCATCATTGTAAGAAGTACTGAAAAAGTTGTGTAATTTAAGTTGTTTGTGTAGTGTACTGGCATTGCCCTTCTCAGAAGCTTTTGGTTTTCATTTGGTCTTCATTTTTTGGCCTGAGTGTGACTGCTAGCGTAGAAAAAAAAGCAGACATATTAACTGTTTAGCAGGATTCAGTGTTAAGTTTTCTTTGCTTTTTAGGAGGAAAATACATTTCACAGAGACTATCCACTGAATTTATAGTGCATTGCCATGGTGATCACCATGGAAAACTCAACAGTTATCAACTATCATGTTTCACAAAACGTTAAGAAAATGCAAAATTTCTTACTGTGGAGAAACCTTACCTGTCAACCTGTGGTTCTGTTTAACAAACGTTTCATTGTAATGAGAATCATTGAAGTAATTTCCTTTGAATATTTTTATCATCAAGGTTAAGAGCTCAGATTTGCTCTTACAGGACTGTTCTGCTCTTAGAGGGAATGTGGGGCTTGGGACCACATGGGGAAGAGGCGGTGGTGTGAGTCTGCAGCTGGGGAGCTGCTGCCTACCTGTAGGATTCAGAGGGTGGGATCTCCCTCGACAGCAACTGCTCCTGGCTGTGGAGCGTGCTCCACCCTCCCTCCCCATCCCAGACCTCATCTGCCAAGCACAATTTGTCGGCAGTCTAAACACACGTATCTGATGTTGGATCCTGGAGCTGGAGAGAAGCTGAGGAGCTGTTGTGTGGTCGCCTGAGACTGAAGTAGAACACTGAGGAGAGCAAGATGGAGCCAGATGAATGTCTTTTGTGTGAAGTATGAGCCTTGACAAGTCTGACATTGCGCACTCCGATGCTGCTTTTGACTGAGTTAGCTTTTGATCTGAGTTACACCACGATAAATCTATGTAACTCTACTAAGTCTACTTAAGAAAATTAAACATCAGATTTTATTTTAGTAGAGTTACTCTGCATTTTACCTGATGCAATTAAGATCAAAATCCTGTCTGAGTTATGTTGTTGTCTTTTATTTTGAACAATTGAACTGTAAACAAGGAATTCAGCAAACTTACGGAATGATGAAAGGACAAATTCTTTTCTTACTTATGTCTATGGAAAATGAATGTTTAGGATATGACACTGGTTTTGTCAAGGCAGGGTGTGGCCCTGGATGTGCATTTTAAACAAGACTTGAACTGTGGTTGGGTGAGGCTCACCTCAAATGAAAGCTTAATGAAATCTTTTCCTCTTTTGTAGAAACTACTTTCCTCCTCCTATAGCTGTCCACTTTTTTCTGTATTAATGATTAATTGCCTATGTTCCTGCTTTCTTACTAAAATGCTGAGTCTTCCACCTACTGTTTCCTTCTGTTTTATTCGTTTATAGTTGTTCCAGCTAAGCACCATCTATATGCAAAGCATCTAACTGTTTATATGAAACATGTGGTTCTTATTTTGCCCTGTTCCAGACATGACGTGTGTGTGCATAGGAAGGAAGATGAAGTAGTTAACAGTGCTAACAGAAAGCTAGATGGTTTAGAAGAAAACTGCTTGCTTAAGTGAACTAAAAAAAATAAAAATATAGTCTTTCCAATTAAAATATTCTTAAATCAAGGGGAAAAAAAAAAGGAGATTCTGGATTAGTACTCCAAAAGGAAATATCTTTAGCATTGCAAATTGTTGCTTTATGGTCTGAAACTAAGCAAGGTTTCCAAAGTCTGGTTTAAATAAGCAGGATTCTTAAGGAACACAAAATTTAAAGCTTAAAATATGGAGTTTTTCTTCTTTTTTCTTTCTTCTTCTTCTTTTTTCTTTCTTCTCCTTTTCTTTTTTTCTCCTTTTCCATTTCCTCTTTTCTACTTTTTCTACCTTTTCAACTTTTTCTTTTAATTTTTCTTTCTCTATCTTTTTTATTTTTTTACTTTTTATTAATTCATGGTCAACTTTCCAGATTTCTTTAAAAAATCACTCTTCAAGACGTGCAAAGTTTTGTTTCATTTTGTACTACATACAGGGCTACAGCTTGATATATCCTCACTAGAGGATTTTGTCAGGATTTAGATGCTTGAGGGCTAGACATTCAAGATCTTACATGGATGTTGTGCACCTAGAAACTGGCTTTTCTTTTTCTGAGCTCCCATGAAAGTCTTTACACATACAGGTTAAAAGTCAGCCTGCCTGTCATAAGGAACAATATTTAAAGGGAAAGAAGAGATATGTGTATGTGTGAGAGTTTAATGCTTGCACAGAGATGGAGTAAGCTGGTTTTTGAGGAGAATGAGGTGAGTACTGGAGGTTAGGATGTACTACCATAATTCACAGGTAGGACACAGTCCTCTCAGCCTCTGGATTGAGCCTCCTGGTTGGGCTTTGGGTGCCTCCATCATCTTTATTTGCAGATTTCTCAGGCAGTAGGACCATGTGTGAACATTCTTGGGCCTCTCTTGTGTGTGTTTCTATAGCGGGAAGCCTTTGTGTTGCAGCATATGTGGTTTGGGACAGGGGTTTGAATTCCACCTATTATGACAGCAGTTGCTGTTCTTTTCCAAATGGACATACATAGCTTATGGTTTCCATGGTGCAGATAACTGTGTCTTGTTAACCAGAGGCAAGGGGTGCAATTTCAATCTACAGTGCAAATTCAATCTACAATTACAACATCAGGGTTACCTGCATCTCTCTGAATACGTTGCAGGGAGTGGGGAGCAGAAGTTAGACAACACTTGATATAGATTTGCTGATTCCATTCTCTATCTACCAAATGAATAGCCTCTTACTGTTTTGGTATCTCTGTGCCCCTCTCGTTCTGACAAAGTGTGTCTGTTCCATTTTTTGCCTTATAAATTCTTCGTGACAGGAACTCTACTCTGTGTTTGTACAGTATCTAGCACAGGGGGTCCTGACCCTTAGCTGAGGCTAAGGTGATGAGAATTATGAAAAAGCAGATAACATTAAGAATATTAAAATGTCACATGAAACCAGACCCGGCTAGCACAGACTCATCCTTCTGATGGTGAACAATTTTGACTATTTAGGATAAATATGTAAGATACTGGGCAAGAGTAGCAAGATGTTTATTCTGATTTGCCTTCCTGGATTCTGGCACTCAGCAGTATAGGGACTTGTGTTGCCAGAAGCATCTAGATCATTGTATGTAACAGACACTAATAGACCTACCCCCCTGCATCCAATTCTTTCTCTAAAACAAGCTGTTAAGTAAAACTAGGTCAATACCACAGATGATATAAATATTAGTGCGGATGAAAGTTAATACTATAGAAAATGGAATAATGTGGACTAGCTGCTAATGCTGTTATACATTTTAGGGAGTGATACAGCTCAGAAACCATTAGCTAACTCCTTCAAAACACATTTTTATTCCATGAGCAGGTTGGGGAACCACACCTAAATTCTACTGTTAAAAAAAAAGTAATGGTTTCATTCTTTTAAACTTTAGTTGCTTTGAGCACAGCAGCAATCCATAGGTATTAGTTCAATGAAAATCATATTCAAAAGAACTATATTATCTTTCCTTTTCTTCAGCAAATTCAGCATTCATAGAATCATAGAATAGTTTGGGTTGGAAGGGACCTTTAAAGGTCATCTAGCCCACCCCCCTGCAATGAGCAGGGACATCTTGAACTAGATCAGGTTGCTCAGAGCCCTGTCAAACCTGACCTTGAATGTTTCCAGGGATGGGGCATCTACCACCTCTCTGGGCAACCTGTTCCAGTGTTTCACCACCCTCCTTGTAAAAAATTTCCCCCTTATATCTAGTCTAAATCTACCCTCTTCTAGTTTAAAACCATTTCCCCTTTTCCTGTTGCAACAGGCCCTGCTAAAAAGTCTGTCCCCATCTTTCTTATAAGCCCCCTTTAAGTACTGGAAGGCCACAATAAGGTCTCCCTGGAGCCTTCTCTTTCCAGACTGAACAACCTCAACTCTCTCAGCCTGTCCTCATAGGAGAGGTGTTCCATTCTCTGATCGTTTCTGTGTCCCTCCTCTGGACATGCTCCAACAGGTCCATGTCCTTCCTGTGCTGAGGGCTCCAGAGCTGGATGCAGTACTCAGGTGGGGCGTCATGAGAGCGGAGTAGAGGGGGAGAATCACCTCTCTGGATCTGCTGGCCACGGTTCTTTTGATGCAGCCCAGGATACAGCTGCGAGTGCACATTGCTGGCTCATGTCCAGCTTTTCACCCACCAGTACCACCAGGTCCTTCTCGGCAGGGCTACATGTCACATCTCATTTTTCCTGTGCATAAGAAATGCAGTTTTAATCCAGACGGACTACGGAATTAACATCCTTGTGTCACATTCCTCATTGGTCACTCATTTTATATTCCCAGAAGAGTACATGAGCCTGTGTAATTATAAGACTAATGATTGTAGCTGCATCAATGCAGTTTCCTGTTAACAATGATAGTAGGGTTTCACACAGATGTGGATAGTCATCTTCTGACTAGCTGCTGGACCAAGACCTTATATACCTTAGAAAATAGTATGGCTTGTAACTATCTCATTCTTTTCTTTCACAACTTTGCTATCACAAAAATGCATCATTTTCCTCACAGGGAGCTGCACAGATGCTACATCTGATATTTTAAAGCCTAGTACTTTCTGCATAACCTATTCCAAAGATATCTTAACAGATCTTCAGCTAAATAAATATCCTTACGCTATTTTAGGCTTTGTATATCTAAAGGAATAGCTGATTTTCTTCAAACATGAAAAGTATAAAAGCTGGGAAACTTTGTTGGGGATGGAAACAAGGGAAAAATATTTCAGGCCAAAGATAATACCTGAGGAAAGTGCTGAAAAAAAGGGTTTTGGAAAGAAAACTCTATCTTTACCGTAGAGTGACTGAAGCAAAGCTATAGTACTCTTCAGTGCTCTCCATCTAAGACTGGGCAGGCTAAAATAAAGTTCAATTTCCATCTATATCCCTATGTGATAAGAAATTCATTCCAGGAATTACATTTGCTCCTGAAGTCATTGCTCAAGGCTTGTCAAGCGAAATTCCCTTTGACTTGAAATGGCCATTTGCCTGTAAAAGTATGGCAGGGTACAGCTCATTAAGAAGGTTTTGTGTATAGGGTAAGAATAAGAGGGAGATGTGAGTGAAGATTACCTTTAAATGATGTGGAAGAATAGCACCTTCCATGTTGAGAAGAAGCAAAAGAAATCCACATAGTCAAGAACACTTACACAATCTGTTTTTTGAGCAGAAATTCAGTCTCAACATTGTGCACAGAAAGTTATGTTTTCAGATTTTAAATCGTGGTACTTGTGCATCAACTGGCTAGAAACAAATGTTTATTTTCTGTCTGAAAAATGCACGTTTCCCAGCTTAATTGCCTAACAGCTCTTTATTTATGTTGGATGTAAATTCATAAATGTCTTTTAAGGAATAAACTTGCCCGCAGATGGCCGCTATATGTTTCTGGAAATCTTTAAAAAAAATCTGTCTATTTAAACTAGCTTCAGTGGAAATCTTATAAATAAACAAAGGTTTCAGCTAATTCTTGCAAATATTCTGGAAAGAAAGACCTGTCAGGCCAATAACATGGAGCTGTGCTATCATAGATTATGTTCTCACTGAAACTTTTTGGCTGCAAATACTGGATGTGGTCTTTGATTTTGCGTATGAGTGGGCAATGGTATATATACTTTTTCATGCACCCCCTACTTCACTATTTCTGGTAACATAAATAGTTCCTGAGTTGGTATTTTTTCAAAGCACACCTTGAAAAAAATCTTTGAACTTTGGTTGGTTTCACTTGGAAGTGTTACTTTACATCATGTATTAAGCAATTCTCTCCATTACTTCAAAGTCTTCAAATACAGCTGTCCCCACTTTCGTAGCTGTAAAATCAGATGTCTAATATCTATGTTTAAGCAAAAAGAGACCTTATTAATTTGTTTTAATTTTCTCATGGCTAGAGGAAGAACCTAAATCTCTGCAGACAAATTAAAATTCACCTATAGCGTACAGTCCCACAGTGCACAGACACATCTTGATTCTCAGAGCAGATGGATCAGGTCACTTCAGATCCGAAAGCACAAGCATGTTCTATTTGAATTAAGAATTAGTTCTTAGGTGGTTGATCATGTGTCCTTTACACAACTTTTCCTACGTCCTTCTCAACCCTTTAACTTCACACCTCATTTCTTAGAGAATTTCTACTAAGAAGTCTCTGCTCGTCATCACAATATGTGGATAGGAGGTGGTTGCATTTGTTGTTTGCAGTTTCTCATGGGTAGAACATACCTTAGGGGTTGAGAAGTACTGTTTGAGACAGCACAGTCAATCATTAAACACAGATGAGAGAGAAGGGGTTATTGCAATTCATAACCTTCTCTTAGGCAGCTGCAGGAGAGCTGTCTGATCTGCTGGAAAAGCAAAGAATTCACAATATAAAATGTCTGTCAGGCCCATGTAAGGGAGAGAGTAGTGACTTAAGGCCAACTTTACTACCCATTGCTCAAGTCCCAGCTTTGAGGCACTTAATGCACTGATAGATGTGGTTAAGCAAGCAGAATATAGTCCACTCTGTGACACCACCCCATCCATATGCAGTTCATTGTTAATATATAGCTAAAACAGGAAACTTCTACAATCAGATAAAGAAAACTCTACAGTATGTGATTATGGGTTGGTCAGATGTGAGCGTCTGTATGAAAAATAATACCTCAGGTTGAATAACAAAGAACAGCTTGTATTTGAACTTGGCTGTGGTGAATTAAAATGAATTCCCCAAGTCCCTTTGCTCATGGTAGCTTTCAATTTTGTAGCATTTTTCAACCCTTTTGCTCCTTCAGGGGCACGAGTGATTAATTTTATTGACTTAATCTCAACCTGATATTTTTACTGCAAATCGTTCCAATGTTCAGAGTATAATTATAGTTTAATGATTTAAATTTGTAGATTCTTTTCCCCAGAAATAAAGGACTATATTTCACTTTTATAGTTTTAAAACTATTTTTTCTATTTCTCTTACAAAATGAGCAAATAACGCATGGGGAAATTGTGAAAGTTTGCTTGTTAGTGACATATTAATCACTACAGGTCTCCATCATTGATTTTTTTTTTTGTCCTCAATTTATAATTTTATAATGAAGTCTGCAAGCAATTTAATCTTATCCTTGAGGAGGGTGGGTAGCAAAAGAATCAATAAAAGAGCTGGAGTTTAATATAGGAAGCAAAATTGTGTTTCATGAGCTGCAGTATAGGTCTGTATTGTGTATTCTGTGCACCAAACCAGTATTGATATTAATGAAAGTTCACTGTGTGTAATGAGGGGAGAATATTCACTGGAGATTTCCAGTACAGCTGAAGGATCCACAGCACTGACTTCTCCCCGAACAGAGAGCTCTGAAAGATAAAAATATCTAAACTACCAGACACATTTAACATTAAATCTAGCTAGTTGCGATGAAACAATTGTAACACTGCTCAGATAGTATAAGAAAGAAGTATCGCAAATTTAATGAAGGTCAAATCTTCAGAGTCCTAGTCTGATCTCCATTCATAGATGCCTAAGTCACTCACATACGCTCTTCTGTCAACCACCTTTTGTGTTAACAAATAATAACTTTTAAACGCAGAACTCCTGTGCTCTGTGCCTGCTTTTTTGTTGTTGTTGTTGTATAGGCCAAATGATGTCAATGCCATTTCTATCACTTTTGCGATCAACCGCTAACATGAAAAAGGGCACATGCAAGTTATGCTTCACATAACTAAACACTATTTGAGGTACCTTTTGAAAATCTGGCCTATAGAGGTGTTATATTCCATAGACAGAATAAAAGTTGCTTGACATAATAACAACTAAGGCTAATCAAAATGATTAAAATAAATATTATTTCAGTGACTGAATTTTTTTCATTTTCTCTTTGCTTTCACTGTACCTTGGATATCTATAATGAAATATGAAGCTGAGAAAACATGGCAAGAAACTATAAGGTTTTTTTCCCTCCCTTTTTCCAGTCTAATTACTTTTAGAACAACATGCTACCTCCTCAGCAAGTTACTTCAAAGGAGTCTAGGAGGATGAGTATCCAAACTGCTCTTAAGTTTTCACTTATGTTCCAATTACTACTGTTCTAATTGAGTAGTACTGCTACTTGAATTTTGCTTCATTCAAAATTGCACTGGAATTTTGCTTCCTTTTGTAGAATACTGTGTTTGCCCCTGAATTTACATTTTGGGGTACATGTGGCTGGGGACATGCTCTGTAGCAGAACGGTCAGTAGAAACTTTGATAAGAGGCTAAAAGCAGCCTAATCCACCCCTTCTCTGAAGAGAGAAAATTGTCCCACTCTTCATTGCAGCGTGGTTGGATACTTGACAAATACTTGGCTCATTTTCCTTTCTAGAGGAATCCTTCCTCTGTCGTTCTTCAGGAGCCTAGGAAATTACAAAGTTTTTGCTGGTATAATTTGTATAATGGAGTCACAGTTAATATTAGCGGATGTCTTCTTTTGATGGTATTCCTTAGGCAGATGCCCTGAGTGAAGCAGCACCAGCAGAGGGGTTTTTGATTGTAGGACTACTGCTGCATTACGACTTTCTGCTGATACAGAAGTGGGGCACAGTCCCATTCCTAACTGAATACTGTTTCTAACGTATAAACATATTTCAAATAAAGAATAATGTATTTTTTTGTAAACCTCAAAGTATGCACAAGACTTCTTTGTGGGATTTACTTAAAATTCTTTCTGATGGCCAATTCCAGCTCTTCCTAGTCAGCTACGCACAGTCACTTTGTAAATAGATGTAATGTAACTATTTCTACTTAATTCATGATCCTATCCCCAAATCACTGTAGCAGCATTTTTCATCCTTTGTTTTTCAAGAGAGTGGTATTCGAAATGAGAAAGAAAGCAGGAGACAACATCTGTGATTCCTGGGTTGCACAGACAGTATAAGAGACAGAATATGCGCACTGGCTTCTAAACACTGCAAGCAAACTTTGTGGGTTTCATACATAAGTTAATCTTGCAGAGAGCAAGAGATGGATCTTAAAATTCTCAACCCACAGAAAATTCTCTGATCCAAAGGGAAGTCCTTCAGTTGGGTAAAATGAATCAAAAGACTGGGGTTTTACAGGTTCTATTAAAAGGATTGCCATAGTCTTGGGTTCCACATGGCCACAGCATGTGTTTTAAAGATTAGTACAGAAACAATTAGCTTATAAATATTTACCTGGCTGATTGTCTTTAGAAAGAGCTTGTCAGGTTTCAGCAAGCATTGCTGGATGTAAGCTCTTGTCCTGAATTCACTGCATTTTTTTCTAAGCAGAATTGAGGCTTCGATGAACTGGAGATGCAGAGAGCCCCTAATTACCATGGCTATTTAGTTTAAATCTGTATGAACTGTAACCTGTAGATCATTCATTTGTAGTGCTGGTCATTCATAATAACTGGGGAGGGGGCAAACTTCTCAAGTTAATTTCACCTATGGATCAAGGGGAGAGTAAGAAAGCTAACTCTGAAAGAAGAAGAAATGGAAATAAAAAAGTATAGTTTCAAGCTCCTGATTAACAGGGCAGCCCTTCTTTCACTTTTGGTTTTTGGAAAGAGGATCTATCCTGGAATAACAGGATTGTGCACATTTTTACTTGGAAAATTGCAGCAGTTTCTTTTAAGTACAAAATGTGATTGTCCTTCTGAAAATCAAACCCTATATAAAAATTATTATTTTAAATTTAGTAAAACCTAGCATTTGTTTGCAGTGAACACAGTTTTCACAGTTTAAATACTCATTATATATGTTCCACTCGGTGCTTTTCACTCGCTTTATATCATTATGGAGCTGGATAATAGTAATTCTTGGAAATGCTTAGAGGTACTGTATATTCAAAGAAAGTAAGTCAGCTACCCATAAAGATATGGAAAAATTCTTATTTATATTAAAGGCTGTTTTTTAGAACCGCTGCTTCCCACATACACATATGGGGGTTCTGGTCAGCAAATGTTTAACCATGTTTCAGTCCTTGTATGTCCCCTTACACACCTTGAATCTAGATTTTTTAAAAAATTTATTTATTTTCAAAATTGTGCCCGTATACAAATACTTGGGCTTTATAAGAGTTCTAATTTCTCAGTTTCCACATATAATTGCTGTCTTGTGATTGCAAAATTGAACAGACAAACACTTGAAAACTAAAGTTGGATGATGAATTGAAAGTGTTTCAACCTTTAACCCCACATGTCTTTTAAGTCCTGTCTACTTGCATAAAACTGACAAAACCACATTTTTATGGTTTGTTTTCTGAGCAGCAGATCTAAAACAGCTTTCTAGAGGAAAAGGAAAGTAGATCGTATTCTGCTTCAATCAGTATCAAGGTAATGAGAGAATTTTAAATTACAGAAGCACTGTGTGTTACTGAAGAAAGCGTAAGACAGAGAAAATGCCAAGCTTCTTTTTGCAAACCCGAGCTGAGCAAAGAAGGCTGACAACTTTGGAAAAATAATATTCTCCTTTCCTATAATTACATCCTGTATGAATTGTTTGGGAGGTCATTCAGTGTAGGAATTGCCAATCACTACATTCTTCTCTCAGCTTCCCAGCTTCAACTGAGAGATTAATCACGTACACAAATGAGTCCAGCCACCTCTGACAAAAGTGTAGGGTTTTTTAATCTAAGTTTCGCATCAGTTCTTTGATATAAGACCATTTCTGGATGCCTTTTTTTACCTGCTGCCTTGGCCCCTTACTGTGCTAGCTAGATTGACATTTGAACTGCATAAGGAAAGATAGAGTACCAAGGATGTCCCGATGCATGTTAGATAGAGAACTTCTAGCAGGAGCGTATACAACTTACAGTAACCCACAACTCAGACTGTCATCTGTGATCCGTTCCATTTCACATTTGTGAGACCCTCTCTTTTCTGCTTCTTGTACTGTCAGCAATTCTGCTCATCTTTGATAAAAATAGCTAACTAAATTTGGAAAAAATCTTAATGCAGGAGAAATACTGCATATACTGAACGAAAACCACCTTCAAAGAAGGTTGAGATACCTCTTTGAAATTAATGTTGCAAGCAACGTTTTGTAACTATATATTACAAAGAGGTTAAACTGCACTAGGGAGAAAGCGGCAAAAGAAGGAAAACTGTAACAGGAAGAAATAATTATTCCTATGAAAATAAAGAAGACTAGATGTGTATAAATTACTTTTCGTGCCAGAGCTAAACAGGCCCCTTAGGAAGATAATAAAGGCCTCTTGAACCTCAAAGGCTTCTTGCTGCTTTCATATGCAGCTTCTTCTATAATACCTGTTTTGTTCAAATTAAAACTCACGCTCCTGTTGCCAATATAGAAATCTTTTCAAGCACATTGAAGGCATAGCTCTCGGGACCAGACCAGAAGTGGGGTAAAACATTCTGAAGAAATATATTTTCCAAAGTGAATTTGTCATTTTTTTAACCTCATCCCACAAACACAAACCATAACAAGAATTTTGATAAACATGTTTATCTTCAGAAGAATGTAAGATCTGAATAAAATGTCTCTTGTTTTATTGCTCACAATGAATGCACTTGTAGTGTAATTGCAAATGATAGAGAATATTTGTGCGGAAATATATTAGCTTATTTAACAGTTATGATAAGACTACAATATAAAGTGTGTCTACACTGGAAGATGTGTTTGAATAATGATGAAATTTGTGAAATTAATCATAGCCAGACTGAACAAATGAGTCCAACAATAAATTGTGTGTCAGTATAGTAGAGTAGTGTAAATGGAGACCAATTACTTAAATAATTGAGTGCTAGTTGATGCTTTTTTTACAGGAGTTAGGAATAGATCTCAGATTTCATTAAATTTTTTCCATAGTACTATTAATTTTAAAATCTATATCAGACTACATGATAACAATTGAAAGGCATCTTCTACTGTTTGAAGAGCCCTTATGAAAATGATAGTTTCCCTAGGAGAGAGTCAAGATCCCATAAAGAGAGAAATTAAAATCTGAACAATGTGCCTGAAAACTTTTCAGCACTGTGGGATTATGTCTGGAGGAAAAAAACAAGGGACCAAACCAATGACAAACCCGGCAGTGACATGAGCACTGGATGCCCTGTGGGATCATACCTTTTGTCCAGATTGAGGTGCTTTCTGGTACCAAATTTATGGTAAAGTACATTGTGTATTATAAGTATTTTTGTATTCAGATATTTTACTATAAATGACAAGTAAGGGCAAAACAACAGTAAAACTGCAAATTATTCTAAACTATGGAGATTGTGATTTGGGGAGAATGAGAAACTGTGGTATTTGTAAGATGATTCTCAGAAGTGGAATGTCAGCAAAAGTGAGGATTTATCTGAAAGTGGTAGGAAGGGCAAAGAACTGAAGAGATGATCCCACATTCCAGAAGTGTGCATAATTCCACCATGGTGCAATTTGACAGTACATATATGCGGTGGTGAAATACTTTGGGTAAAGATAAAAGGAAAAGAAACCAAAAAGAGAAATAATAATGACCATCTGTTACACATCAGAAGATCTGGAAAAGAGCGGGGAAAAAGAAATCCTGGAGCTGTTCTTCATGCTGTGGGACTCTGCGCTCCTGAGGAATGTTTATGACTCATATATTTGCTGGTTAGCAAACCCAACAAGCCTGCATCACTGAAGAGGTCTGTAAAGTATGCAGAAAGCAAATTTTGGAAGCAGTGCTTAATTGTGCCTGTAAAGTAAAGGCCTACTATGAGGGATTGATGAAGAATCATTCTCTTTAGCAAAAACCCACATGTTTTAGATATAGTCACTATTCTGAATTCCACCCATTTGGATTCCTTCTCATTTTTGATGACATAGCAGTCAATTTAGCAGGGAAGTGTGGTAGGAAGAGATAAACATTTATCAAGTCTTTGTTCTTGTCAAGGCAGGGCTTCACTGAACTGTTCCTTGAAAGGCCCAAATCACCTGGTCCTGTGAGACTTTACGAATCGATAAAGTTCAATGCAAGTTTGGGCTTTGTTGTACCACTGTGGACATTTGACTGCCCTGAAATGGTACACACAAGTCAGGGCACTGCACAGCTGGAAAGGTGAACTGTAAATAGAATGAAAGAGTGCTGATTTTCCAAATATACCCTTGAAAGCGCTATTTTGCTTGAGTTCCAAAAACTGCTGAAACAGAGGTTTGAATTCTGGTTTTGCAAAAGAGAGATTACTATTGGTTGCTTTATATTAATTTCAGAGTTACCAGAAATCTGAATGCAAGAGGTAAAGTTTTCTCTGTCTACTGCATGACTACTCAAGTAAATTGTACGATGACAAGCCAGCATCAGGTGAGAAGTGTTCGCTGACAGAAAGAGAAACACACTGTTATTTCTAAAGGAAGTTAAGGTCAGAGCGCAAATATATTCTTTTTTTGTTTGTTTGTTTTTACAAAACCCCAAGACAGTCTGGTCAAGTTTTTCAGCCACACCAGGGTCTCCATTTCCTGCCCAGAGAAAATTTAGCCCCACAAGGTATATGCTTCATTCCTGACCTAGATTAGAACCTTCTCTCTATGGAGTTTGGTCAAAAATATAGAAAACTGTGTGCTTTGGTAAGGGCAGTAATAACACATTCAAGATATACTTAGAATTTGGTTCTTGTTAATTTTTAAGTCTTGGCTTAACAGAAATGAGTAATGAAGTTAGTACAAAAGAATCCCAGAGAATGTTCAATCCTTTTTCAGTGCTAACCATACTGGAGTCCTAGTTCAAGAATCTGCTGTAATGCAAACAATGATTTACAATAAGAAACAGCTTTGTAAGGGCCTAGCTTCTTATGATTGCTGTTACTAGATATCATAGTCATAAAATTCATAATCAGGATGAAACTAACCTGGAACAATAATGAAAAAATGATGGTATATAAGAAAAATATGAAAGGACATTTTTTCCACTTGTAGTTTGAGGAAGCTGTGAGCAGTGCAACTGTTTCCAGGGGTTTCTGAAATACAAAATTATATAAGTAAAGCAAAGGTATTTTTCTAAGCTAAATTAATACAGTGTTGAAACTATCATTTTCCCAGTTAATTCATATTTCTCTCAAAATCAAAGCACATTCTTTTAAAAGACAGTGTGTTCAAGGAGGAATTAATTCTTAAATATATTTGAGGTGTCTTCAGGGTTATGTGTGTGGGAAGAAAGCTCTCTGTGGCAGAGTTAGGCTGTAACAACAGCTACAAATACTTTTCAGGAAAACAAGAAGGCAGGAACTTTGCATGTCCAATATTGCATACAACACTCATTAACTTTGTGATAAGGAGCACAGCATAAAGGGGGTTTGTTCCTTTTATGAATTTGTTTAGAATTCTCCTGTAAATTACACTAAGCAGCAACATAGGCTTGGATCACAAATCCCTCTTAGCCACTGCCTATCACAGATGCCTCAAAAGCACTAACCTACATGACCTTTGTGGGAGTCTCAGATGACTCCAATTATTCTGCTGTGAGCTCTGATTCTTTTACACAGCCTGCCCTTAACTTTAAAAAATTGGAGAGGGAGGAGGTCTGGGGAGAATGAAAGCCATATCACATGGCCTGACCACACTTTGTACCCTATAAGACAGGCCATCGAAATCTTGGAGAGGTAGAGGGAGGGAATTTATCTCCCAAATCTGTAGATATCAAGAAGAACTCAGTTCCACCGCACTGGGGTCAGCTGTGTAAAAGCACCGTATTTTGACACAGTCGAGTTGAAAAGTGACGGGGGAGCGGAGATAAATGAGAAGCAGAAAGTAGGTTACGAAAGGGAACAAAAATGTGGACCAGGTTATGCAAGAACAGAGGGGTCAAGACTTGAAGAACCTTGAAAGTTATCGGTGAAATCCTGAACTCAAATCTCAATTTCAGAGGAAACCAATAGCATGGCGTGAATAAGGGGGCACCATGGTAACAGCAGGGGCAGCAGTGGGATGAAGGTGAGATATGATGCTTTGATAAAAAATGTGTAGCTGATGCAAGCCCTCAAACCAATGCTACCTCTATGTAGAAATTTGAGGCCAAGTCTAGGTCCAACTGAACCTTCTAGCAAAATTTCCATCTAGTTAGGAGCCGCTTTGGCTCCTAAATTTAAAGTTAGATACCAGTTTGCTGTAAATCCCGCACTTCTGTGTATATCACTTCAATATTTAGCTTCGTGATTCTTTTATGAGGGTGTCTGTGTTTTCTGCCCCTCAAAATGCTACAAATATAAAAATGTCGTCTGCTGTACATCATGTGTTAATCTGTGGCCAAAGATACCACACGGCCATGGGCAATCCTGAACTAAGGTTTTAGCTGGAGTTGGGAGGAGAATCAGTTTGTCTGTTTTGTGAAAAATTCCACTATTTCAAAGAGTCTTCCTGTCTAAAAGCAGAGTGGAAAATCAAAACGCACTTTCGCCAACAGAAACAGTAACTCAATGGGTAATCAGAGTGCACTAGCTGAGATGTTGTAATCGGTTCACCATGCTTTCTTTCAATTCTGACCTTATAGATTTTATGGTTGGGTTTTTTTAATACTTTAACTATAAATGAACTCCAAGTTTAAAATAAAAAAATATATTGAAAAAAATCCAAAAGGTGTTTTGACAGTTTCAAAATGTTCTTCTAAGGTTTTCTTTAAAAAGGAAAAATCACTGAAACTTACTAGTCTATAGATAGATCAGCATTTCCCATTGAAAGATTTTATGCTAAAAATATTTTCACTTGCTCTTGACTTTTAGCCAAAACTCAAACCTTAAAACAAATGACAGAATTTGGGATTGCCTTTGACCTACAATGGAAAACACCTTCCTCCACTGCTAAGCTGTTATCCTCTTAGAGAAGAGCTACTCATTTGTGTGTGAGTGGAAGGTAAGTTGCACAGCCACACGTGACCCATGTTGACAACTGCCTTTTCCCTACACCAGTACGTGCTAATCTTGCTTTTGGTGGAAGGCGTGATGAGTCATTCCTATGGCTAAGCTACGTAGGAGCTGTAGCTCTCAGACGTAATGCCAGTACCTGTTACTGTCTGGCCTCTGTATAGCAAGTGGGCTCTGACTACCTACTACTACTCTACTACAAAATGTTTAGATTAGGAAGTGCATCATTCTAGCATGCACAGCCAGGTTTCTTTCCTGTGAAAACCCCGATGAAGAGGGAAATGCCTTTGGCTCTGAGTGGTGGGAAGCACTCTTGTCTAAGCAAATATGTGTAGACATTGTGTATTTTAATCTGCTTTCTGTTAGTCCTTTTTGCTTTATTTATCAACTCCCCTGCTTCAAACAAAGGATACTGTTTTCACTAATGTTTAACTTAAATATGGCAACTTCAAAGTTAGGTTCGACAGTATCTAATCTATACTTTTATCCCATTTTAAATCATAAACTGAGCTTGCTTGAGAGAGGAATGTTTATACTGACTTGTCATATTTTGTAAATAAAACAAATGGGGCCAGATTGTGGTTCAGAGTTCACAAATGCTTTAGGGAAGGTGAAGAAGATAAAAAGAAAAGTTTTGCCTGAGTAGCAAAGACAGCCATTGTCAGTAATCTCCCCAAAGGAGAAAGAGGGGAAGGGTAATGAGGAGAGTGCACTGGGTGTGCGCTTCACAAATCCTCCCTGGACATTCCACTGCCTGTCCTCACACTCTCTGTGGTGGCTGTATGTAAGTAGCTGTGCTGTGATGGAAATAAATGCTGTGGAGTCAAGATTACCATAATTGCAATCATCATTAGACATTAAGAAATAAAGAATTTTTGAGTAATATTTTATTACATCCCTTTTTTGCCCTGTGTTAATATAAAACAGTAATACAGATGGGAAAGTACCAAAGCTGATTTGGTTAATGGGGTGGCAATCCTTGCACTTTTTGCTAAAGAGTTTAAAAATGCTTTTTCAAACACATGAGACAGAGTGCAGGGACCAACAGGTGATCCAGGCATAAAAGTAGAAAAAATAAATTAATTGTTTAAAGCTATATTCACGGTGGGATGCTGGGTGGATTCTTGCTCCAGAGTATTTTTAAATGGAACATCTCAGAAAATCTGCTATAAACTGAAGTGTTGGTAAAAGAGGTCTTTGAAGGAAAATATAATGATAGTTAGAAATAGTTTGTTTGGGGTTTTTTAAACTAGAAATACAACAGTTCAGCTAGAGCACGTGGTGCTCACTTACGAGTTATATAGGAAATTAGCTACGAAATGAGTGAACTATTAATTGTGGCAAAGAGTCTTCTAAAATTCCCCCCTTGCTTATGAAAAGAAAATGACAGAATTTGAAAAAAAAAGCCTTAATGGGGAAGTTGAGGATATATAAATCTTAGGAGATCTGACCTCTGCGTTTAGCAAATTGGTAGTAGTTATAATAAAGAATAGAACCAATGAACGTATATCAATACAATAGTTATAATAAAGAACAGAACCAATGAACATACTTAGAATCATAGAATGTGTTTGGTTGGAACGGACCATTAAAGGTCATCTAGTCCAACCCCCCTGCAGTAAGCAGGGACATCTTCAACTAGATCAGGTTGCTCAGGGCCTCATCAAGCCTGGCTTTGAATGTCTCCAGGGATGGGGCCTCCACCACCCTTCTGGGCAACCTGTTCCAGTGTCTCACCACCCTCATTGTAAAGAACTTCTTCCTAATGTCTAATCTAAACCTACCCTGCTCTAGTTTAAAGCCACTGCCCCTTGTCCTATTGCTACATATCCTTGCAAACAGCCCCTCTCCAGCTTTCCTGTAGGCCCCCTTCAGGTACTGAAGGCCACTATAACGTCTCCCCAGAGCCTTTTCTTCTCCAGGCTGAACAACTCCAACTCTCTCAGCCTGTCCTCATAGCAGAGGTGCTCCAGTTCTCGGATCAGCTTTGTGGCCCTCCTCTGGACCTGCTCCAATAGGTCCATGTCCTTCTTGTGCTGAGGGCTCCAGAGCTGGACACAGTACTCCAGGTGGGGGCTCACAAGAGCAGAGTAGAGGGGGAGAATCACCCCTCTGGATCTGCTGGCCACGGTTCTTTTGATGCAACCCAGGATGCAATTGGCCTTCTGGGCTGTGAGTGCACATTGTTGGCTCATGTCCAGCTTTTCATCCGAGTATCCCCAAGTCCTTTTCTGCAGGGCTGCTCTCTATCACATCATCCTCCAGCCTGTATAGATAATGAGGATTGTCCCGACCCAAGTGTAGGACCTTGCACTTGGCCTTGTTGAACCTCATAAGGTTTGCTTGGGCCCACTTCTCTAGCTCGTCCAGGTCCCTCTGGATGACATCCCGTCCCTCTGGCACATCAACCGCACCACTCAGCTTGGTGTCATCGGCAAACTTGCTGAGGGTGCACTTGATCCCACTGTCTGTGTCATTGATGAAGATGTTGAACAGCACCGGTCCCAGCACAGATCCCTGAGGGGCACTGCTTGTGAGCCCTCTCCATCTGGACATTGAGCCATTGACCACCATCCTCTGGATGCGACCATCCAGCCAGTTCCTTATCCACCGAACAGTCCACCCATCAAATCCGTCTCTCTCCAACTTAGAGAGAAGGATGTTGTGGGGGACCATGTCAAAGGCCTTGCAGAAGTCCAGATAGATGATATCCGTTGCTTTCCCCTTGCCCACTGATGCAGTCACTCCATTGTAGAAAGCCACTAGCTTGGTCAGGCAGGACTTGCCCCTGGTGAAGCCATGTTGGCTGTCTCAAATCACCTCCCTGTCCTCCATGTGCCTTAGCACAGCTTCTAGGAGGATCTGTTCCATGATCTTCCCAGGCACAGAGGTGAGGCTGACAGGGTGGTAGTTCCCAGGGTCCTCCTTTCTACCCTTTTTAAAAATGGGTATGATATTTCCCTTTTTCCAGTCGCCAGGGACTTCACCTGACTGCCATGACTTTTCAAATATCATGGAGAGTTGCTTGGATTCATATTTACGTATGATTTAATACTTATGTATTAATCATACTTATGTATGATTTAATGAGCAGGACACAAGCCTTGTGTTTATGTAGGGAATTATTCTTAAAAATGTGGATTTCTTTGAAGGAATAAATCAGCATTGGATGGGAAAATCCTGTTTATATGTTCTACTGGGTTTTCCAGAAGGATTTTGGGGAGGTTTTCATGAAATGGTCTTAAGGCAATTAAGTGCTGTGGCACAAAATGAAGGGTCGTAGCATGTTTAAATAGCAAGTTTGGAGGTAGAAGAGAAACCCAAAGGGGAATTGGTTGGCTTTCCTGATTGATGCACCAGTGGAAACCCACAGAGGTTGTTGCTGAGCTCTGTGCTTTCAAACATATATGTAAAGGAAGTCAACAAAATGAGGTGACAGGTTTTTTAAACAGAACTAGCAATTCAAGGTAGTTTTGGAGGGATCTTAAGTGCTGACTGGATAATAAAATGGCAGATATAATTCAGTGTTGGAAGATGTAAACTGATGCGCTTACGGTTGAGTCTGGAATTGAAAGTTGGAATTATTAAGAGAGGGATGGAAAACAAAATAGAAATTATCCATATAGCACTGCATAAGTCTGTGAGGTGGACATATCTTGAAGATGTATTCAGTCCTGTCCCCTACACCTCAAAAAAGATACAGCAGAACTAGAAAAGGGTTAAAGGGTGCTCAAAGTTATAAAATAGCTTCCAGATGAGGACTGACTACATAAACTTGGTATCCTGAGTAGGAAAAGAGATATCTGAGGGAGGAGGGAATAGATCTATAAATTGTGAGTAGCACAAGGGAGGTAGGACAAATAGGGGCAGAAAGTAGCAGGTCTGACAAACAAAACCAGGGCTTTTTTGCAGAAAAGGTAGTTAAATTGTTGATGGTATTAACACGGGATTCTGAAGATGCCACAAGTTTACATGGCTTCAAAACGGATTAGATAAATCCACAGAAGAAGAATCCATTACAGGCTGTAAAACACAAAGATGCCATTTCAGGCTCAGAAAATCTTGTAGCTCATAGAGTGCTAGAAACCAGGGGAGCATTACTGCATGTTTGTCTTCATAGGCCTGCTCCCCCAGCCTCTCTTGGCCACTGCTAGAGGCAGGATGCTGAACTAAATGGTCCTTTGCTCTCACTTATGATCATCCTTATGTCTCTATGCCTGCTTTCCATCTGCTTGGACACTCATGTTTGCCTCTGCTGAGGTGTCTGGAGCAGGGGCTAGTGTTGGAGATAGAGGGAGGATGTCCATTCCCAGCAGCAGCCTTTCCCTTGTTTTCCCCACTCTACTAGCAGCCGTAAGGGCTGGCTTCTCATCAGGCCACCTCTGATGGGTGTAGCCCAGCTCTGAATCCTGAAATCTGGGGTGGTAATTTTCTGTTTTATGAGAAGCTCTGGATGAACTTGTCCTGTGTTTGGGGCCTTTCAGAGCCAGTAGACCTGACTGGTAGAGTCTTTCTCACCTGCTGGAGATTTTAGCACTCAGAATGAGAATCGGAAAGGCATTCAGGAGTTCCCAGACAAACATATAAGTCACTCCAGGTTCTATTGGAACTTGGCCTGGTTTTACTCAACCAAGAAAAGTCAAGCCAAGCCAAGCAAATAAACAGTCATTTTCAAAAAATGTCCTGAGTCTTCAGGTGCAGAACTGAACTCCAAACAAATGGGAAGTAGCTCCTGGTTTTTACTGAAATTGTGTTAAATGTTTTGGGTGAATAGTACAAACCAGAATTTTTTTAGGGGACTGAAACTGTTTACAAATGTGAATCATCTGCAGATAAATTCAGCTGAATAAAGAGTAAAACAGATATATATAAAAAAGAAGCATTTCATTCCTGAATTTTCTGAAGAAAAACAAAAATTTCATTTTAGAAATACTAGAATGTTTACTTTTGACATTTGCAAAATAAACTTCTTTTTAATGTTTAATAATGGCGCACTGTAAAATGAAAAGATTTTAAAACAAAAGCAAAAAAATCACTATAGATTAGCTTGATCCTAAAAAAAAAAAAAATCCTATTTTTCCAAGACCATAAAATGTCTCTTTTGATTAAAACTCAAGCGATTACATTTTCTCTTCCTTTTTCTCTAGTGACCAAACCAAAAACTTACATGTTTGTCTAGTTCTGTTTTGGGTTATTTTATGGAAGTTTTACAAAGCGGTTCACACTAAATTGAATGCATTAATAACAAATTATAGCGGCATTTTCCAGCAAGAATAAATACCATTTTTCATCTTTGTTTGCAAATAATGGTAACTGCCCATGAATATCAATGAGGAAGGATAGAAAAGAGAAGTTGAAAAATTTAAATTTGCACAGTTATTGAAGATTCTTGTTTTAAGTGCTTAATGCCGATTAATGCAGATGCCACATCTTCCCTTTCTTCTTTATGATCGTTTTGGCTTCCTCAGCTTAAGGAAAACATTCAGAAGAAATCAGTTTCTCTCCCCGCCCCCCCTTTCTTTTTTCTTCTTTTTTGACTGCCTATGGCTTCCCTAATTCCTCTCTTTCTTTGAGTCCTTCAGTGCTGATAAATGCTTTTAAACTAAAATTTGCTTAATGACTTTTTTTCATGGAAAATTGTCTTTGTTAATTCCTTTAAAAAAAAAGAGTTTATTTTAACAGAAGAATAACTGAGTTTTTGTGTAATCATTCACTTCAGTGGGTGCTTGCCAAAAGGACCGCACAAACAAAATGCTGTCTCTAATCTCACTTGGCCATGCAGAGGAGTGAGCTCCCCACATGCTTATTTGCAAGTTGATTTGAGGGAGAGCTGCGGGGGAAGGCAGCTCACCCATGAGAGAGCGAATCCTCATGAGCTAGAGCTGTCATCCCTTCTCTCCTAGCTAGACACCTGGGAGGTATGTGAGGTGGCATAAGCCTGAGGAATGCGTCAGTCCCCACAGACATTATTAGCAAAGGACTTTCTCTCCCCCATGCAGTGCATGGCACTTCTGCCTGAGCCAAGTCCCCTTTTCCATCTTCCTCTGGAGCAGCAGATGTCAGTCACTGCTGTAAGATGGATACTGCACTGGTTTACTGCTGGTATGTTACTATTGCTAATTAGAGATGGTTTTTGCTCACAGAAAACCCCTTGGCTAGTACATAAAATCGGCCAATCTCCATCCTTTCACCCCAAGATGAAATGGCATTGCACACATTGTACCCACTCTCTTCCCACTCAAAATGGGGTGGCTTCACTCCTGCCATCCAGTCTCCAGCCCACTATCCCTTGAGTCATGCCCAGGCCAGGCCCTCTCCATGGGCAGGGCAGAGATGAAGTGGGCAGTACCTCATCCCATAGCCTGTTCGTTTACATGCATGGATGTGGTTAGAGATACAGAAAGGGCTGGTCCCTTGGCCTCTGCTAGGCCACGCATAGGAATGCAGCAACAGGTCTTGTAGTAAAAGCTGGAGGTATTTGCCCAGGTCACCAATACCTAAACCCTTTGCTGTTACCATTTGCCATTTTATTATGCCAACAGAGTGCCAGCTGCCTCCCAAAGGAAAGCAGACACAATCTATGTCTGTCCTAAGCAATTTATAATCAAAAGGCTATGCTGCTTTCTCTGATGTGGGTAGTCTATATTTGCATTAGGTTTTCATCCAGATTTAGCTTTAAAGTTTATCAATCTTCGCCAGGGTGCTGAGGGTACCTGTAAAGGCAGCAGAGCTTCTAGAGAGAGATTTGGAGAGCTCGGTTTCATGTAAGGCTTCTGAAACACCATTATAGTTTATACCAGGAAGTTTACTCTTAGTTTTAGACTCATTCATAACTGCTCCAAAATACATATTGCCATATTGAATCATCATCTATTTTGACACTTACTGTTCTTTATAGTCTTTGCATTTTTAATTGCTTCACTGTGATTTCCCTTTCATTCATTGTGATAGCCCTTAATAAAGTTCATAATTTTCACTTTTTCTCCCCTTTTCAGTGGTGAGGATTCTCTTCAGCCAAATACCCACACCTATTTTAATTTGTGATGCTTCCCTGATACCCTTTTTTAAAAGGTATGGCCTATTGCTGGAGTGGGAAAACCGTGCAGTTTTTATTCCCTTGAGTGGTTTTTACCCAGTTATCTAGTTGTATCAATGGAACTGACTGAATGAGGAAGAGCCATCCACATGAAATGTCTGCGCAATCAAGACTTAGTTATTAAACTAAGACTGAGAGACATTAAAGTCTGCAATATGAAAGATATTTTCCTTTCAGCACACATTTCCAAAGCCAAAGTGGTAGATAGTAATTTTCTGTTGCTGGGCTATATTAATTTCTGGTGTAATCTCATAAAATGTAGTACAATTACACCAAGAAGGAATGCAAAGCCCCAACTTGAAATTTCAATTCTGCTTCACAGAGCTATAAATTGCAGTGGTCTGGCATAAGCATCTATGGAAACACTAATTGCTTAAAACTAAATATATATTGTTGTGCTCAAGGAGGTCATACAGCTCTACTTACTTTTTTGTGATTATTTACCTTAAACATCCAAGCAGAAAAAGCAGACCATGTCATATACATGGAAATACTTAAATGACCTCAGCAATGAATGATTTAGTGCAGATTACCTGAAAGATGTTTTCACATTTTGCGTTTTAAACACTGCCATGTTGTCTGAAAGTTCTGGGACATGTCCGTGAACAAGAACAGAGTGGCCCATGTCACAAGTATAGGAAAGTAATGGCAATTTGGCATAACACACTCTAATTTTCAGTTTGTGAAAGATGATTTCTGTGCATTATGGGTTATTATGTTATTACGTATAGTATAGTTAAGCTTAGAGGCTTCAGTGAATTTGGCACCTCATTAAGCAAGGCATAGTAGAAGCACATAGTAAGAGACAATCCTTTCTGAAAATGTTACTTGCAATCTGCAAGACAAGAGTGGAAGAGAAGCATAGAAAAACGAAGACCTTGAAGATCGTGGTGTCGATCCATGGCTGAGTCCAGAATATAAATTGAGTTTCCAAACTCTTAATTGATCTCTCCTTATTTTCTCCTTACTGCCATGGTAATGAAGTTAAATTTGAGCATTGGGAACCAAAAGCTTAATTTTTCTGTAATAGTAACAATCAATAACATGTGGTGGCCATAATTGCAAATAAATTGGCTTAACTTTGGAACTTTCTGTATAAGACTGATGAATTTTGCCACTTTTAATCCCACCATAAGCATTCCTTTTGCATTATGCACAATGTTATTGCCAGCTACATGGAGAGCAGAGGGAAAACTTGTACATGGAAAGCTGAAGGAGTGTCCACAACTGTTCCACTACGGGGCTGGCATTGTCATTTTTCTCTGGATTCAGTGGCATACTGAGGGATTCAGCCACAAGATAAATTAATTGAAAACATTCCCAGAACGTCTGGAAAAAAGTGGTCATGCTCTCATCTCACTAAAATATCATTCCCCTGCAAGGAGCAGTGCAGTAAAAGCAGTGTCACATTACTTTAACAGAAGCATTTAACATTTTTACTGACAGAATCTAAAGCATGTGGTTATGGAGTGTGAAATCCTCATTAAAATTCCTCAAGGAAAATCAGTTTAATAAATATCCAGTAATTGTCACAGTGCCCTCATTGCTGTAGTTTTACAATACAATAATTCTCCCCATTGATCAGCTTTATTCTCATATCATATAAAGAGCTCAGATTCTTGTTCAGGAATTTACTACCCATCAGGGGCAATTCTGATATTTGTAAGTCTAAAGCTGTAGAAATATGTTGCAATAACTGTGGCTGAGTCATACCGGTGCATTCATGGGGCTTCTCTGTGCTACTCCTCTGGAGCAGTGGCAGTTGCTTCTCCCTGCACACCTCTCCCGCTTTTCCCTTCATGTGATGCATATGGAGAATATGGATAAGGCAAATGGGATTCCAAAATAAGCTGGTGAATCAGAATTGGGAAACACCACCAATCCTAGTCGTCATGCTCAAGTCCCCTTTGGGCTTCTCCCTTTGCTTGTCTCCATAGAGAGGATTTCTGGAGACCACAGTTTGCTATGGGACCATACCATGCAGCCTGGGAGTGAAGGGATGGGAAACTAAAACTGATACACAAGGGGTGTGCCCTCCTTATAAATGATCCTGGAATAGCTGAAAGTTTTAGGGAGAACTTCAGTATCTTGATATTAATCCTAGAGTTTCTTCAAAAGTGGAAGGGAATGGCCAAACTCTGCCCCTGGTTTAGGGGTATTGGAGAAATTTAATATGGGGATGTGCCTGTATGTGTGTCCAGGGTCTCTTCCAGCTATTTACTTTAATAAGCAGTAGTACTATCTTCACCTTGATCCTGTCACTATTTTAAGGCGCTTGGCAGTTCAAAAGGACTGGAGGAATGAGGTATTGAATGTATCTTAAAAGAGCTGCTGGCTTCCCTAGTGGCAAATGATTCTTATTTTGGTTAAACTGGAAAATATTTAAATCTTTCTTATCTCCAAGCTGTTATGAAAATGTCTCTGCATGTTGCAGAGTTAAGAGTTTGTAGCTATATGACTCCAATAACACGAGGCTCTCGAGAAAATTCACAAAGGCCTAATTTTAAAACACTTTTGCTGCCAGAGTTATTAAATCTTTGAACAAGGAAACGTTATAAAAAAAATCAGATAGTCTATGAAAAGCGAGTGTGTTAAAATTGGAGGCCAAACCCCATTGCTAGCATGTGAAATAGATTCTTGTCTTAAGATGCAAACCTGCACTGAACTTTAACTGTTGAGTACCAAGACTATGCCTTTAGTCCAGGCTGAACTGCTCCAGAAGGTTCAGTAGCGGAGATACTGTGATGTGCCAAGGAAACCAGTCCAGGTAACTCACTGTACGGTTATTCTGAAATCATACACAAAAAGACCTAGTTAAACCCATGCGAGAATAGTTTAAATGTTCAATACAAAGCTGGTATATTTTTCTTCACATTTTAACCAGAAGGTGGCATTATATCATGTCTTTTGCAGGCAAACCATCTTTTTAAAAATTTTTTTCCTTTGTAAGAAGACTCGGGCCTTACAAACAACAGTAACTCAGATTTTTCTTTTTTTGCTCTTGTTTTTTTTTTTTTTTTTTGTTTTTATAGATGCAATGAATCATCATTCATACATGTTTCATCCACGCCGAAAAAGTGTTCTCTCTGTGTGCTCTAACTTTGCTGGCAATCTGATACTCATATTACTGTTTTACTATCCAGATATATTTCTGGTCAAAAAAATGTGAAGGACTTTATCTAGAATGCTACCTGTATGTACTCTCTTGTGAAATGTTATTTCAGTTCACAGCTATGTGTGAAATAATTTATAATGATGCCAAAAGAAATTATACTGCATTGATTCACAACCAGGGCAATTGCATACCACTAAAGGAACAAATATCTTATTTATGGTGATTCAATAAAGCTGTTCTCTTAGAACAGAAACAAGGCCTGCTTAAAAGCCAGAAACCAAAGCAGGGAGTTGAAATGGTCTATGAATGAGTGGGAGAGATTTACAATTTACAAACTACTGAAATGCATATACTATTTTTCTCCTTAAGCAAGATTAGAGAAAGTTGCATGATGTTTAACCAGCCCATCAGAGTCCTCAGAGGTTTGAGCAGGTATCTGAAATCAGGAAGAAATGTCAGCTCTTTTAAAAAATGTGTTTGTGTGTGTGTATGATTTTTGAAAGGCACAGGGTTATCAGTCAGATGTCATGCTCCCATAGTCCATGGCCTCACGCAGGTTATGGGAAAAGATTTCTAAAGGGGATGACAGTCTCAAAGATTGGATCAGTCTCTTCAGCCACCCATCGTGTGGACTCTGCAGTGGCTTCTCATCTGGGTCTGTGCCAATTTTAGTTGTATCCTATGCAGTGTGGGCAGCTGTCCACTGGAAACCACACAGACACCAGCAACTAACCGTAAGAGGGTGACAGCTGCTTATCATCTGAACTAATCCAGCATCCTACATACTGAAGACCTATTTTACCTGCCCTTAATCGGTTTCTTAAGCAATTATGCACAGGAGCTACAAATAGTGATCCAGCAAACACATTCTGCGGAGCTACAAGCCTACCCCATACTGGAAGGAAGTATCCATCCCAAAGCACTGATTTTCAATAACAACTTTTCTGGTGCTTTGCTAGAATATTTTCACATCAAAGTGGAAACAGAGCTGTATCTGAAAGTGAAATATAGTTAACTTCTCTATGGCGCCCCCACCAATATCTCTGCTTTTCACATTGGGAAAGGCATATGTTTCTGTGCTATAATTCCTTATGTATATATGCGGTCAGGGTCAGTTCGCAATGGCCTCATGCAAACTTTCTACATCCAGCCAAAAGCAAGGAAGTGTAGGCGTCAAAATCAGAAATGCTATTGCACTAGGCTTGCACAGAGCCTATGGTCGGTATGGCTGGCCAAAGTTTTAGACTTTCAGAAACAGCAGCTTGATTCACCACAAGGGACTCATATAAATGCTTTTAGAAACAAGCATAATAATCATCTCCTTAAACACTGGTTATCAGAGCATGTTGACTGGTTGACATAGAAACATCCCTGCAGCAGCAAGTAACAAAGATCGTATCATACAATCGACATGTTTGATGTGTTCCTGTGCTGTAAGTGGTTATAAACCACATGCAACCTCTACAATGTGCAATCCAATCCAAGATATTACACCAAAACAGTTAAGAGACCTACTGATACTATATCGCATCACCTTGAAAGTGCTGGCATGGTCTGCATTTCCTATTTTGAGGACCAAATACTGACAATGCCATACCCTAGAATCTGTGGACCCTGTGCCTTCATTTTATCATGGCACTGAACCAAACCTCATATCTGTATTCTGGAGGGTACTGCAAGCATGCAGCTAAGACCTTTCCATTTCTAATTATATATGATGGAAAAGGTCATGAGACAGATGAGAAACCATATTCAATCAATACTGGGCTGATTTTTTTCCCTCCACTGATTTTGGAAAGTGTTTCCATGGTTCGTAACACTCTGGGATACACAGAGAAAGAACAGTTAACTGATGTGTCTGTAAACATATTTATTTGGCATTTTGCTTCACTGAGCATAGAAGTCATCTGGCCAATCTTAATTTTTTTCTAAGGGACCATCACAAAAAGACCCTGTAACACAAAGGCAAAACAATCCGCAAATGCTCCCTTGAAATGTGGCCTTTCCTGCCTAGTTACAGAATGAAATCGATACACAGCTGCAGATTTGTTGACCTGCACATGAGATTGAAACTATAATATGAAAAAAATGAAATTCTTCCCTGATGATAGATTTTTCTCTATTTAGATACCACTAGTGGGAACAATATAATGACTGGAAGGATCTGCAGACCCCTGTATAATGTTAGAGAATGTCATGTTGAGAAAGGGCATATGTTCTCTACATCACTGCTCCTTAATCTTCTCAGATTTTCACAAAGAAATCATATTAATCAAATCTGCTTTCAGCTATATGAAAAGTGCAGTTTGAATGGTTCACAGCTTAGGAAGAAATTGAATGTAGAAAACCTTGGATAGAAATAAGCCCAGAACTTAAAATAACTTGCTGTTGTCAGTATCTCACTTTATGATTCTGAATAGCTGTGAAAATTATGCATCAGAAAGCTCTGAAACTGCCCCATACTGTGGCTATGGAGTGGTCCATGAAGGCAATACAGGAGCAGAGGAATTGCCAGGTGAAATCAGACTGGTGAGCCATCTGCTCCTGGCTTAAAAAGCAAAAAAGCAAACCCAACAAAAAATCCTACCCAGAAATACATCAGCAAGGGGCAAAAAATTCTGCCTGGCACTGAGCAGATACACTGCTCTCCCACCTCGTTTGAAAATCGGCTTGGGAGTTTAAAGAAGATTGGGCTGTATATGTACTAGGTGCAGGTTTTGTTCCAGTCTTGCTCCCTTTCCATTGCCCCACTGGGGACAAAGTGAGGGGGCAGAGAGTGGGGACATCCGTTCGGTTCCATGCCACAGAGGGATGGGTATGGAGGGGAAAGCAGTCGGCACTCTGTAATGATGGGGAGAAGCCAGTGGCTTCTTCCCACTCCTCCACATACAGGGGCCATCTTGGAGTCATCATGCTTTCCTAAAGCAGGATAATTTTCCAGGGCTCCCTCTGTCATGGGGCTGCCTCCTCATTTTGAGTTGTTTTGGAGGCAGCATTAAATCTATGGAAAGATATTGTTTTATTAAATATACCAAATAAAAGCCACAATACTTGTATGTGGTTTCCCCATTCCTATTAGGGTTCAGTGTTTATTTGGCACAACTATTGTGTTTGGCAGCATTCAAACTGCAGAGAAAGACCCGTTCCCTGTGCCTGAATGCTGATGTTCTGATGACCCAGTCTTGAAAATCATAGGGATCCTGGCTGCTTGACTTTGCATATGAATAATAGGGTGGACAAGTAGGTGCTCCAGGAGCAGCACTCCCTTCCTTTCTGTTAAATTTGAATATCAGAGTTGTAGGTAGATGATCACCATATCACAAAGTAAACTTTGAGATATGAATGACAGAGTGTTGGTTCTGGCAATAGGATCTTGACTTTGGTGTCATTTAAAACAAAGGTAACGGCATTTCTTTTGAAGGTAAAGTATATTTAATTCTAGAAAAAAAAACATGAATAAAAAAGAGGCACCAGTCTAATGAGAAATATATTTTAAACTGGTGCCAGAAAAACAGGATATTCCTGAGGTCTTTCTGAACACGTCTACTTCTGTCTGGACTCTGGAGAAAATCTACTAATAGCAAAGGCATGACATTAGATTACAACCACAAAATTGCAGTCTTAAGACTGTAATGAAAATGGGTTAAGTCTATACCATTTCCTATTCCTATTATAATCCTTGCCATAAGAATAGCCTTTCCTGGAATTATTGAAAAGGAAATTCTCCCTTGCTTGTAAATGTCATTTCATTTTTCCTCTCACTATATTTGTAAAGATAGCTGAAACTGTTTAGCTTACCATTTTTCAGAATGCTATCCAAATCTGAGGGTGGTTGCTATAAGAGGAGTCTAGCATGGGCTAACGGTTATTATACTGTGGTGTTTGAAATCAGGAATGTTTAATTATCTACAGACACATGGTAAAGTCAAACTTCTACAGAGAAATGAGAAATGAGATTTGTAGTCTATGGGGCTTGCAGATGCTCAGGATCAAGGTGTAAGACCTCTCTCTGCTCGGGTTGCTGTTCATATTGACTACTATCATATCCCAAGGCATTCCTAGCTCTTGACAGGAAAACAGCCTTCAGATTTGCAGGTCTTTTTCTAGGTGGGATATGATGGATCTCAGTAAAGTGGGGGAATACATCTGTGCTCAAAAGGCTAATTCTACAAAAACATGATCTTTTTTTTTTTTTCCTTTCAGTAAGTCACAGTTCTCATGCTGGTGAGAGGGGAGGTACTTATTGTAGCTAAGGCAAAAACATGTCCAACACACACTCAGTAGGTGGGTGTTAAGTTGCATGACTGGGGAGCAGGAGAAGCTGGGGGTCTCAGAAGTGTAGTGATGGGGACCAGCGTGTCAGTGCCATTCATTGGGTCCATAGTGATTTCCTGCCCATATGGAGGTGCCTTCACAATGACATCAGTCGGGAGTGAGTCATGACAAGGTGAAATGCTCCACACATGGCAGGGAGAAGGCTCACATTGTGTGTGTTCAACATAGCTGATAGGGGTATGTGCCATTAATACGGCTCTTTTGAGACAGGTGGGCTTTGCTGTGCGTGCTGCATGTATGCCTGCAGAAGCGGTGAGTTAGGTCCTGTGGCCTGCCTTTGCGGGGAGCCTGGGCGCCACTCTCTTACAGCACTGTTTGCTTTGAAACAGTCACTCAGACATAAATGACTCACTATGAGGTGTTGGAAGTCATGCTGGTTGGTGTAGCGTTCAGCGGTCTAACAGCCTCAAGCTCAGTGCAGGAAAAGACAAATTTTTCAGTGGAGTGGTAAAAAAGTAAAGAGAGGAGCATACTGCTTAGATTGCCTTTTTGATGCTATTGGAAATCAGCCTATCTAGAAATTGCAGTGGACAATCCAAGGTGAGCGATGAAGTTTTAAAAGCACTGATTGAAGTAGAAGAAGCTTGCTCGCATAGAGTCAGGCTTGCTGGCATTTTAAAAACAATGGCTGAAAGTATGGAAAGAACCCAACTAATTTGTGAGAAAAAATATGGTTTTATAATTATTTCTATTAGTTTTATATTATTATTTCTATTTTTGCTATTTCTTTGATCATTGACTTTAAATGGCCAGCTAATATGTGAAGGTCTCTTATGTCCTGCAGCAGACTAGCAGTAGAGGTAACTTAGCAGGAAAGTGTGATTAACTTGGTGCTTGTGATTCAGTTTTACTTGACTTTTTGCTTTGCTTTCCACCCAGACAAGTGGTTGGGAGTTGAAGCTGACTTTTTAGAGTTGTGCTGAGCACAACACGTGCTCTGCTGGCGGCAGCGGAGGGAGGCTGAACTCATCCAGGCACCATATCTTTCCAAGTTCTTTGTTTGTAAGGGTGGTGATAAAGCGTGAAGGGTTTGGGACGTTCTTATTCCAGGTATGCCATAGTGTAGTGTAGTGTGTATGTATAGATTCACAAGTTAAATTGAGAATTCCCCCCGGAAAAGTATAATCGTAAGAGATTGTTATCTCTCTGCATGCTGCCATTCTGGACTCACTTTAGCTATTTCTGCAGCAGGGATGACTTGTTAAAGAGATAAAACTATGTGTTCATTTCCTTCCTTGATGAAGCACTTGCCTCTTCATAGCTCTGCATGAAATTCCAGTCCCTTGGCATTTTATCTGTCACGTAGGGACAGAAGAGGGAGTTGGCTAGTGTGAGTATGCTTCAGAATATTTTGATCTCACTTAGGTGGAGAGGTGAGCCAGACATAAATCCAGAGGAGGAGAAGGTAACATGGCCTGGCCAGACTTGAAGTCCTGTGTCATTAGACACAGGCAGGGTACCAAACCCGACCCTTCATATGGTGGAAGTGCTTTGGAAGTCTCCATCTGAGTTGTGATTTTTGGAAAGTCTGCTCCTTATGGTAAGATGGACTAAAAAGTTGATATTCATGAAGCATAGAGTCTGCTCCCTGTGACATTCTCAGACAGAAGGTTATAAAATTTAAACCCGTGTATATTCTATTGCAATTCAGAATGAAAATATGAAATTGTTGTTATGGATAGGCAAGTACAGTCTATTTAACAAGGGAATCAGGTACAGATCCATTCATGACTGCTAACTTTCCTCTGCCTCAGGAAGGCCTTCCTCCCAAGCAACTATTTGCAGGAAGTACATAGTAGGTAGAGGTCACTTTGTACCTGTTGCCTTTCTTCTGCTTTTTCTCTAAGAAACTGGTATTAATCACTGTCAGATGCAGGATACTGTGCTGACAGGGTCTTTGCTCTGTCCCAGTGGTGTTCTGAAGTTATACTCTTCTGTATCTCAGTTTCCATACGAACTGCTTGACTTTGCAGGCTCTTGGGAAATGTTTGCTGCAGACATGGTTTTCTAGCAACTGAAACTTGAGAATCACTTACATAAACTTTATAGATCTCCCATTTTATAAATCACTGCCTGTCTCCTCATCTTCTGTCCTGCCTACTTTTTATTCCCTCCATTGCATCGTCTAAAATGCCAGGTGTCTTGTTCCTTCTCCAGATACATTCCTGAATGTTGATTATGTTTTCTTGCCTCTCCTTTTCCTTCTCAATAAAGAATTCACTTGTATCGCTTGATCCAGTGGACCACCTACCTTGATGAATACTACATTTGGTTGTTGTCCCCGGTATTCTTGGACTTCACCAGAACTAGGATTAGTTCTGGTTCTTTCAGGTACCCACTAAACCACAGTACAGTTATAACATATTTTTTCTGTATTCAGTAGCTTATAAAAAGGGCAGCACATTACCCTAATCTAAATGCTAAAACATACTGTATTTTGAATGGCTGGTTACACTTCCTCTTTGTCACAGGTGGCCAGGTTTGTAAAAGGAGAGGAAAAAGAATTGTAAGCCTATTAAAATTATTGAACTTTGAAAAGAACAGCTAGTATAATCCTTGTCTGTCTGTCACAGAATGGTTGAGTGTCTGGAAATATTACAGCTCTTTTTATATAATTAATGAAAGTTGGAAAGAGAAAGAAATCATGCAGTCTAGACAAGGCGTTTGTAACAAGAGTCAGAGTATCAAGATGGGACTAGGGCTGACTGGAAAATACCAACATTTGGGTAAAAAGGGAAAACCAAAAGGTTTAACCTTAAGCACAAAAATTGTCTGAAAATCCAAACTCAAATATGCAGTTAGGGCCTTGATACAATTTCTAGTTGGGTTTCTTGTTGGTCTGTCATTCTCTATTGCTCAGTTTATTTATTCTGTGATATGCCATCTCTTGCTGATCCATCAAGTAGGACACGTAGTCCATCATAAAAACCAGGCTTATGAGGGCTATTGGGGACAATGATGAAAAGCTTGAAGTTTTTGTTGAGAACTAGATACTGAAAAGTAATTTCTTTGAAAAACCATAGCAAAAGAAATAATGAGCTCTAATTGAGACCAGTCTTCTACAATCCTAATAGACATTTGATTTTTATTTTCTTCAGACGTGCCATGGCATGCTAAAGTAAATTACTGGAGGAAGTGTACATAAGGGGCAAGAAAAATGTTTTGGTTATGATGCCATCTGTCCAATGCTAGCTGACTGCTGAGGCAGTGGAAATGGAAATTAATATAATACAGTTTCTGTAATCTTCTTAAATCTCAAATTAAATTAGCATCAGGATTGGCACTTTTAGACTGAGTTGATGGCTGTGATTATGGTCCCTTCTTGTCTTCTCTAGTTTCATTTATTGTTAGTTGCTATTATATGTTCATTAAAAAGTAATTTAATAAATCATGGGATTTCCTGCCTGTAAAACAATTATCAGAATGAAGAGTGACGGCAATGGTTGGGGAATATGCTGAAATTTGGTAACCCTTTGTGAAGGCAAAGCAGGACATAAAAACCTTATTATTTAATTAAAAACTATTTAGTATAATAGTGCTTTCCTCTACTCCTCGTAAGTAAGTGAAGCAGGATTTGAGGCATCTTCTGGATTCTAATTCTGTCTCTGCCATGGGCGAAGGTCACTTGTGTCAATATTTTTGGGAACCAGCGATGATTAATCTATTGGTTATTCAAATAGAAGAACGACTGGGTAGTATCATGACACTGGGGACAGGAAGGCACAATTCTCTTACACAGGTGAGTACTGAGGACTGTACTGAAATGACTTTAAGGAATCACTGACTGATTAATTTAAAAATTTCAGAGGCCTCTGAGTATCCAAATACAGACTCTGAACTTCATTATGGCATGGACATATGTGAAGCCATTCAGGACCAGGTGCTTTTTAGTGGCCTTTCTGTACTGTTTGAATACTTCTATTCAACTTGCTTAAAAGGTCTCCAATCACGCAGTGAGGGTGAGGAATGGTGGAGGAAGCAATGAAAGTTTGGTGAGGGGGAATGGGGGAGTCTGAGAGAAAAAGAGAGAGATTGTTCAGACAGGCAGAGAGTGTATGAGCAATAACTGGGACTGTGTTTATACTGTCATGTTAGCTTAGGATTCAAGGTCACACTCAATGGTTTCCTCATTGCTTACACATTAACGTTCACCCTGGCCTTACTGGCTGTTGGGCAGAGCTTGAATCTGACCATGAACACAGCTGCATACACACTCTGCAAAAGCCTAACGATTTTGAGGTCTAAGGAAGAGTCAAAGTTTATGTGGAGGGAGCTGAAAGAGGCAGGCTGATGAAGGATGTAGTGAGATAAATGATGGAGTGCTGGACAAGAAAGGGTTACGCTCGGGGGGATTCAAGAGAAAACAGGATGGTAGCCAGGCCAGCCTGAGCGACAGAGCAGGCGATTGTCTTCTGCAAATGGAAACTGTGTCAAGAGATTTTCCCATAACTTTACTGAGATGCAGATTACCAGGAGCCATCCTCCTCATACGGTAAACTTGGTGTGAAGCATGGAAAGAACTACTGACAGAAGTCATCTTCTTCGACAGCTCCTCTGGTGGGCGCACAGCCTGGAGCACTACCTGCCCAAGGAAACTTGTGTTTCCCATCAGCAACGGAGAGAAATTCTCAGCATAAAGATGCAACAACAGCAACAATTTTCTTTCCTGGAGATCAAAATAAATAATTCCAGTTCATACAGTATCTCTTTAAAACAGACAGTTTTTTCTTGGTAATAGCTGTAGTACAAGGAATTAACATAACTCTGAGCACTCTCCGAGGACAGTGCAGCCTTCAGAGCCAGAGAACACACCTACACTGAGTATGATGTGTGCTTGTATGACTCAAAGATACTATTTACAGCTGTGGTGGTTTGGTTCCTCAGAGCATGCCGTGAGCCTTCCTTTCACACTATATTATCCTAGACTGCATTGTTCTGCAAGGGAGACACGGAGTCTGGCTCCCTTTGGAGGATGCCGGGAAGCCAGAAAATGTGCATGTGGTACTGACTCCTACAGGATCACTCACATTCATCTCAGAGGTGGCAGGCTCATTGCAGCTAATAATTCCTCTTTCAAAACCTGGCTCCTCACCATCTTCATAAACCCCGAGGCAAATATAATAGTACCCTTAGGCCCTCAAGAATGCTCATACAGCAGGAATTTGGCTTCTTCCAAATGTGATTCATAGGCTTATTCATTACATTGTGCCCCTTAAAAAAATCAAGTGGAGAGTCCAGGTACACTGCATACATGACTTCTTTCCTGTTTGATGAGGAAATATGTTTGCCTGGCATGGGGAACTTGACATTTCTGACAAACCTGGAATTGAAGGAGCTGGTGAAGAAGCAGTTGAGAGTGCACGTGGGCAAGAAGAATTAGGAATAGTCAAAGTTTATATGGAGAAAGGTGGACCAGCTGGAGCATAGACTGAGATAAATGATGGAATAATAATTATAAATAAGAAGATTTAGAAGGATTAAGCAAGTGAGCAAGGAACAGCAATCAGATAGCCTCTGCAGTCAGGGGCAGGCACCATGGCTGCCTGTTGAAGTTGCATGTCAGAAGGAGAGAAAAGATCCCTGGGGCAGTTAGCTCAGAGTGGCTGCAGTTATGGTATCTAAGCTTCATGTGTCAGCTGACTTCTCAAATTTACAGTAGCTGAACAAACATCCAAGTCAGAATATCCAGGCGTTTGCCTATCAGGTGCAGAGGACAAATTCTCAAAAACAGTATAGACTGTTCTTATGCTGCAATATTTTCCAAAACTGGTACTTACTTTGTTTATTATTATTTTATGAAATGCATTACACAGGTTTCTACAAGCCTGAATCATGACTCAGGATGTACTAGATATGGTAAAAATAGATGTTTTTTGTTTTCAGGAGAGTCAAAATATATGACAGCAGACTGCAGAAGGACACAAACACAAGAGACAGTGAGATACAATAAAGTAAACATGTACAACCTTTAGGTTGTAGGTTTAGTCACAGATATAGGGCATGTAATCTAAAAGAATATTTCAGTCTTTCTCTGTTCTGCATTTTTTTCAATGGAAGGTTTTAATTGGTTAGAAGATGCATCTTCTTCAAAGAAAAATCACAGTAAAAAAGAGATCTTTCCTTCCTGGAAATTGAAATGGCTTCAACACAAAGACAAGTCGTCAGTTAGCATTCAGTGGTTCCTACCTTATTCACATACTGCTTTTCTGCCTTACCCACCTGAAGGGGGCTGCACAATACGCAGGAGAAGTTGTTTAAAAAGGCTTCAGATGAGACAAGGGGAATAAAAAGTAGGTATAATGGTAAAAGTCCTTAACAGAACGTAGTGCTGGACAAAGGTGCACGGTGAAAAAAAGGAAACAGAGTCATAAAAGGAAAGGTAGCGTTGGAAGGGAGACCTTAAAGATGATACTAAAGAAGATAGGAAGCTTCGGAGGTCATTTGGGGTAAAGACAAATGACATGATCCTTACAGCAGAGAGAATTTTATATCCAGCAAATACAATTCACAGTCTTTTTAAAGACCTGCATAATAATTTGCTGGTGAGAGAGAAACATTTCTTCTCACTATGTGGTCATTCAAACCATGCTAACATACTGGCACCCTGTGCATGTTATGGGATTGCTTCTTGGTGAATACTGAATAATTACTCTTACCACTGGAGAGATTAATAGCATGAAAATTAAGCTTCTCTAAATGCAATCTTGATTATTAGGGCTCTGAGTGTGTTGCTGGGAATGCATTGCTCAAGTGTTCAAAAAAGTGCACAGTATGTACTGTGTAATCAGTATTTTAAAAGTTAAGAGTTTGATGGGAATTCCAGCATTAAACATAATCCCATATGAAACACTCTCCAGGAGCTAATCTATTGCCATTTCCTGTTTATATAGCTAGATCAACCATAATGAATTAATAAAAATACATGGCAACTCTTGATGCACTTAGAAAGGCATGTACCACTGACACATCTTTTAAATGCCTGCTGGCTTACAGAATATATGTCTTTTGCCCACTACATAGGCTTTCTGAAAGTAATGTCTTATTTTGGTATTTAGCTCATGCACAGAGCTACATGGAAGAGGATGTACCGCTCCCATGCCCAGATTAGGTGCTGGGACAGTACTGTTGCTTCCGCACATAGCACAGACTGGACTTTTCATCCTGGTAGATTGGGGATGGCTTTGTGCAGAATCAAAGATCTGGAAACACAAAGCAGAGACACAGCCATTTGGTACTTTCCCCCTCAGTCTCAGACCTTCTGAACGTCATACTGGCCATTACTGACCTGCTTCCACTCCTCCTCACACCTCCTCACACCATGAGGGGGAATTGTGGCTTCCTACATGGCACTGAGTGAGGACACTTAGCCAGTGCAGATCAAGTGGTGTGCTCTAGCCCCTCTTGGAGCCAGGACAGGACGACATTGCATATTCAGCAGGACTCTCGGACTTCCAGTCCTTGGGAGATTTCCATGCTTTACCTTCTCAGCACATTCTTTTCCTATTGTTGTTGTGATGCTTTCCAACAACTATTTCTCCATCCAAACCTACAGATACCTTACAGACCTGGTCCCATCAAGACATGATGCAGGGGCATTTTTGACATGGGTTTATGAGCTCTCAACTTGCTCAGGATAAGCTTATGAGCTCTGTGTCAGCACTGGCCAAGTTATACTTATGCTGGATCTGTGGTTAACTAGCACTTAGGTTTCCTAGATTTTTCCATTACCTATGGTATCCTGGACCTCTTTCAGTTTGGCTAATGGAGTGTTAATAAAGGTCCTTTTGCTGTAATTTGCATTAAAAATGAGACAAATATTTTAAAAAGAAAATACGTATTTTTCCCTCCTGCATTCATAAGACAGAGAAAGAGGTAAGCCCCTCTTTTAAAAAATAATAATGAAGAATAGAAAAAGAATAACCATGGAAAAATCAGCTCTGAAGTCATTTGGGAGGAAGAAAGAACAGGGCAGAAATATCCTGCTGTAACTGTTCCATGGCACCATACAACTGGAAAAAAGGGTTCTTTTAGTTAACATTCATTATTAATACTCAGTTGCCCAATGTTTGACTAATTCTTTCAACAAAGTTTTGCAATGACAGTTCATTTTTTTGATTTTTCAAGGGCAAACCTCTAAAGAAGTGCCTGAAGAACGAGGAACTGAACTTACAGGACAAAGTGTGTCACTGGGTGCAGAGCCACTGTCCCTGTTCTGTGAACTTACTCTGAAAGTGAATTTGTCCCAGATAAAGACCAGCAAACACCCATGATTTTTTCACAAGTGGACTCTTCAGAATTTTTTCATGTAAAAAACAGTTATTAAAATATTTAAGATCCTAATTAATAACGAAAAGACTGCACTAAAATGGCTTTACTTTCACGTGACAATAACTTAGCTGGTTAATTGCAAGTGAAAAAAGAAAGGGAAATTTTCAGCTTTGAAAGTTTTGAATAACACCAAGTATGACATGGTTTTGTTTTTGAGAGACGGAGGCTTCTATGAAACACAAAGTGCAGGAGATAAAGGGGCCTTGCAAGAAGCCCATGTGAGGGACCTGCTTTTCAGAAAAGTTATTTGTATTTGTCCAAAATGATAGTCATCTGTCAATGAAATAACAAGGATTAGAACTTTACTTTTGGTTTCATTCCAGGAAAAAGTAAGGATTTTTAAGCTCAGAAACATGCCAGGTTTTCTTTAAAGTAGCCATTGGTACAAAACAAGAAGTTGTAACCAGAAATCCTTACTTGGTAACACAAACTTATTTTCTATTTAACTAGCAATTTTTTAAGCAGCAAATGTTTATACACAAATTGGGATGGGTACACTTTGAGAAGTCTTTGGAAGGAGAGGAAGAAGGTATTGCTGAGCAAGTATGAAACCAAGGCACTCACAAAGCTCATATTCTCATAAACATACGCATTTTCTTTTACTTTTAAAAAATACGTTGGTTTAGTAAGAAATTCACCAACTGATTGTCTTCTGAGAGTTCATGGGATTGTTGCAAAATGCAACTTGCTTTCTTTATTTTTTTAAAAAAAGCTGATTAAAGCCGACACTGTGGATGAGAGATTTCAGTCATCCCTGCTACACCGCCTCTTCTCTTGCTATTCCTATCTGTCATTGCAGTTATTCAGAGCAATAAAGCTGAAAGTAGATTGGGGCATCTTTCAGAGCTGTTCCCAAAACCAGCAGAGGTAAAACCACTAGATCTATGTAGTTCTTCAAATGGCTTTTCAAATGGCTCATAGTGATGCTGAGCTTTCTGCCTGCGTCTCATTCAAGCTGTAGAACACTTCTACACAATGAGGATTTTTTTCTCTGTCAGCGCAACGTAGGTCTCTAAGTGTTTCCCAGATTATAGCAGTCATTAGAGTGCTGTGGGAATCAGCAGCCCATCTGTCCTGAGGAAAGGGTAAAATGTGGTCATGGTGATTATAAACACAGTCTTGAACAATTACATGAAATGATGTGGGAAAGGAAAATGGTGATAATGTGGTAAAGGGCCACAAACACAGAAGGCTTGACTGGTGATGCCATGCATGCTGCCCGTTTTGTTTCTTTTCATCGTATGCAATTTGGTTGAAATTTCCAGGTAAGCTTAAGTTCTGACTCCAGTCTACACTCTCTTCTCAACATGGGTTATGCACACAGTTCTGTCATGGGCTGTCTACAGCCTGCAGCGTACTGAATAAGTGCGAGAGCACAACTTTACTTTCTGGATGACTGGTGTTACGATCCTCCAGTTCTTGATCTGGGGCTGCCACACTGGGAATCTCTGCTCCTTAGATCATCCTTAATCATCACATAAACAGAAGGCAGGTAGTGGAGAAGGCAGAGATTGGGAGGCCGTAATACTGGTCACACAAAATATGGAAAAAAAATCAGATATAAACCATGTAATTTTCTTTGAAAGCAGCGTCTGGCAGTGAGATCATAAAAGGCTGGGTTTTTTTTTTACTCTAACAAGGATTAGCAGTACTTTGTTCTGTTTGTTCTGTTCCTTATCTGTCATGATTCTTGCTTCTTCCGGACTACTTTTTTTAAATCCTCTGATGGGTTGAATGTCACCCCAGTTCTTATGACTGTATTTATTAACATCACCCTCAATATTTTTAGATAACATATTATTACAACTGAGTTATTTCTGCATTCGGTGGCTTTTTCTGTTTTGATAATTTTGTTTTGCTCCTCACAGTGGCTGTTTCCAATTCTCTGAACATCCCTGCATTTGATGGCACTCCATTTAGATAACTGCATAATCATTCTACATCTCACTGTGATGGCAAGTCTTTGGAAATTCTATGTTAGGGCTGCCTGAAAGATTAACGCATGAAAGAGCTGCTAGGCTCTTTGTGACTGCCTGGAAACAGGAAAACATCTACCATCCGTCTCCTGAATGTTGCCTGGCACCTTGTCCTTTTGGGGGTATAAGACAATATCTTAAATCCTGAGTAACATTCTACATCAGTTTGCACTGATGCGGCTCTACCAGAGGTGATTCATTTCCATTACTATCACCGATAATAACCCAGTTAGATATGATGGTCCAGGTTCTTATTTTAAGTCAAGGGCTATTACATGGCAGAATGAGGTGAAGTGGCCAGGACATAATTAAGAATAATTCCCCAGCTGCCAAAGAACTGTCTGGAGCCTGGTGCTGAGACACAGTGTAACGGTCCCTTACAGTATTTTCCATGCTGTTTTTTGTGCTCCGAAAATCAGACAGTGATTTTTTGTCTTCAAAGGAATGGGGTAAAAAAAGCCAGTTTGCTCAATACTGTATTCATTTTGTATGTATATATGTAATGTGAATTCTGTCTAGTAATTGCTGACAAATCTGAAATGCCTACATCAGCATATTGACTGTCAATAAATGAGAAGTGACAGTAAATATATGGTTGGCTGTTCCACATATTTCTGAGCAAGATTGCTATAGTTAAGTCTGAAAAAATGCAGGACAAAAGGGCAAGAACTTTTGGTGGGAAAACATCTCTAGAATTTTATTTATTCTTTAAGTTGTCTTTTGAGTAACCTTGTAGATCACTATGTTCCTAGTGTAGGTTAGTCATTATTTAATTATAAGATAGAGACAAAGAAGAATCCTGTTTATAACTCTTAATCTACTTAAGCTATTATCTAACCAGCAGTCCTGAGAGAATATTCAACATATTGAACTGATTTGTGCATGCTTCATTAGCTCTTTATATCTTAACTGTACCTAATCATTCCCAGCTCTGTCATGGTTATCATGGTGGAATTTCCACTGAAGTCAATGAACTCCGAGTGTAAATTGACTGCAAAATAGTGACTGGGACAAATTCTCTCTTTATCTGAAACCTTTGAAATGCCACTGGCTTGAGAGGAATTGCTGGAGACATGACTAAATTTGGTTTAATTTTCTGGTATTTATTCAAGTTAGTGCCTTGAAGACCTGGAGTTCTCTCATTTAATTTTAATATTTTGTGCTGAACTTGACAAATACTGATAAAAATAATGCCTTTAGGGTTTGGTTGAAAAGCCTTTTTGTGACAACCTGAAAGATGTCCGTTAGCATCCGCAAGCCCTTGACTGAGCTTTTAGTGGTCATAGAGGAAAGGTAATTGAAAACATCAGTCAACTAACAGGGTGCTTGAAAAATGGTAAGTTTTTCATGGATTTTAAAAAATACAGCTAAAAGTTTATTGCATTCAGATTTGTGCAAAATGCAGCCATTTAAAATACATATGAAATTAAGTAACATCATTTTATTTCATTCCAGATTCAGGCCACATTTTCTGACCTTTTCTCTCTAGATAAAAGGAAAATAAGAGGAGAAGGGTTAGGAGAGGCCTAGAACAGTCAAGACTTCTTTTCACCCTGAAAAAGGGGAAATATTTGAAGTGAAATTATTCCATCAGACTTTTGCTTCCTTACTTACCTCCTTTTCTTTTTTCTTTCTTCGCTCCCTCTTCCCTTCCCTTCTTCTTTCCCTCCTAAAGGAATAGGTTTAAGGAAAAGAAAAGTTTAAAGGAAAATCTTTAGCAGCTCTGCTGCTATAGGCACAGAGTTTGCAATTAGTGCACTTTCCAGGACAACGTGGCGTCCTATAAAGTCAATAGAGAAGAGCAATTACAATGTCTAGAACAACCACATAGCATGGGATTTTTTGCATCTAATTTTAGATACATAAAGTTTAGATTTCTAGTCAGGGTAATGGTATATGCTCCTTTTATAAGCAAGGTAGGGGTTTAAGTGCTTTCAGAGGAAAATTCTTCGAATTTATGTTGGTATCTATCCTACAAAGAATTGCGCTGCTCTTGAGACGTTCTTTCTCTCTGTGTACAGATGGAGCCTAGCTGACCAGCTTAGACCAAATACTTGTGTTTTGAAGATGGTTAATGATAGCCAAGTGAATGGCAGCCAAGTTGAATATGGTCATGTGCACTTCCATCTGAGATATCAGGAGACCCATTAATTTCCCTCTAAAGCAGGTTCAGCAGGTATGAAAGGGGGACTGTGGATCACATTGTGGTATGCAGAATTCTAAAAATTATTCTGGTGAGAAACCAATCCTCTTTTTTAACTAACACTGTAAAAATATTAGAGAGAAGAATAAAGTGTATTTTGCGTCTTTTCTGTGTACGTCCTTTTCACACTGTTCCTTAGTTTTCATGCATAGAAGAATCTATGCTTTTTGACTTCCACTGATCATCACTGTGGAGTTAATTTGAACTCTACTTTGATTTTACATCTTATCTATGCACAATGCTTGCTCACCTGACTTTGGTGATGCTGTAATTTCAGGATTATTGACCCAGCCAGGGATAGTGATAAGAGAATGCCACGTTCATTCAATTCATTGTCTTCCAAGCAGGACACTGGGTGAGTCACTTGCATACTAACAATTCTGCCATCCTTTTCCACAGATCTCCCTCTTTATGCTCAGAAGTCCTGACAAGTCCCATCACAGTTCATCATCTGGGGAAAACCTTAGAGGTTTTCTGGACCATAAAGTCACTTGCCGTGGCTCCAGAATTCCCAGCCATATGCGAGCATGAACACAGTACCTCCGAGGACCAGCTGCTTCAGAAAGGCTTTGCATAATGTCAGTAGACAGAGCAAAATGAAGACTTTCTTTCAGCATCAATGCATCTTTTTACAGGTTCCTATTGCCATAAGAGGTCTCCAGCTTGTTCTAATTGTGCTACTTATTTCTAGTTGCACAGAACGATTGTATTTAGAGGCTGAGAGTTCTCCTGCATCCTTTTTCAGGAGCAATGTTGAAATGTTATTCTTGCTTTCTGAAAGTAATGAACTGTACTGCACCCTTAGCAAAATTTGCAGGGTAAATAGACTCTAAATCATTAATACTACTTCCTAAAACTCCACTGAGGTTTCCCACCCACAGATTGACTTAGCCCAAACCCAGCTGGGCCTGTGGTATGTGATGAGATCACAGCATTCATTTCTGGGACTGTAGGTGCTAGTTAAGGGCCTACCAGCATTGCTGTTGTGAATATCTTTCTGAGGATTTATAATTTAGTTTTTAAATACGCATCAATCTGAAACTTGGCATAGGTGCAACATTTGGTTTTAAAGGGGAGAAAGGACTTCTGGTAATCAGTTATTTTTCAAGTTTTGGGAATTTTTGCTGTTGCAAATTTTGCTGGGAATTGAATCTGATGTTCATGCTATAGTAATAGAAAAGGCAGTCATTAAAACTGAAATATTGCAAGCCCTTTCGTGGAAGATGTGGTGTGCTGGCCATTAAGAAAATCTAAAGAACAGAGTCCTTAAATAAAATGCAAAGACACACACCTGGTTTTCATATTTTCACCGTGTTTGCATGTTATTTCACACATGGTATTTATAACACCACTTGCTGTACCGTATCCAAGCTATATATTCCCATGACACAGTTTCATTATGCGTAAGGTTGAGGTACTAGTGGCTCCGTTGTGCTCTGCTCTACCAAATGATGTGATGAAGCCTATAATGATGTAATTCTGAGTTTCCCTTCCCTTTATTGCTCTGAATCAAAACTCACAACAGAAAATCATGCCTCTAGATGAGTATTCTTTTAGTAAGTGCTAGTATTTGAAATTACAAGTAAGCCACATAGAGTTAAATGGTTTAATTTAATTGAATTCACGTAACTAAGCTATCATTGTTTCGATGTATCCACATCACAGAAATGTGAACTGTTACCCAGGCACAGTGAAGAAGGAGAACACAGGATAATACCTGGACGTCCTGGTTCAAGACTGGGCACTTCCAGCATAGTTCGCAGCAGAAAGGATCCTGAAACTTACTGTTAAATCCATGGTGAATGCTGAGCGTCAGAGGAGCTCTTTTCCCTTTAAACTTCGTCCACTCATCAGCCAGTTCTGCCCACTGAGGGCAACTTCTTTTCACCTACCGGGAGAGCCTCCTTTTTTTGATATAAGGTCACATGGAGATGTGATGTGCTGGACCTAGAATTTCAAACTTAACTCTTTGACTGCACTGCCCAGCAGGGTTCAAGTTATAACAACCAGTATGTATGCTCTGATTAGCTGACACTATTAGCTCAGGTCAGGCCTGGTTATAGTCTTGGAGGAATAGACACAGCTTTTGTCAACATTAATGCTAACTGCTTCCCTAACCCAGACCTCTCTCTCTCACCATTTCACTCCCCTCCTTCTGGCACCGGAGGGTAGCAGGCATCTCACCTCCTCAGGACAGCCTGGGTACTGGTGCTGTTCCGGCTTCAGCCCCAGTGAAGTTAAATACTTGGCCACACTTGGAAATTAGATGGGATTAACTGAACGGTGTGAAGTGAGTGTGCAATAGCTGCTTCAGAATAAATCCATGTGTGCATGAGCCCTGTGGGATCCCCTGATCTCTTCCAGCTGGCTGCGACATCCAAAGGGACATCCCTAGGCAGCTGAATTAACAAGCTCTCTTGCCATGTCCCCTCTGTGCCACCTCTCTGGAGCTGAATCTCAGGGCTCCCCACGGATCGGCTTTCACCAAGCAGAAATTTTCCTACTGATTCCTCCTATTTGTTTTCTTTCTCCTAGCCAATTTCTTATCTATAAGCATGCTTTGCCTTTTACTGCATGATCTCTTAGTTTCCTCTACAGCCTCTTGGGAGGGACTTTGTCAAAGGCTGTTCAAAAATTAAAGTAGTTACATCATCCTACTCTCTTATCTGCTCTTATTTTGACATACTCAAACTATTCTCCTGGATTGGGATGGGGGGCTGGGATAATGGAAATGGCAGTACCACTGAGCCTCTATAGAGCAATACCTTTAATAGCGCTTATTTAGTGCCAGGTTTTGTATTTACTTAATTAGTGATAGAAGAATCTTTTATATCTTTCCCAGCTTTGTGTCCTGGCGGCAATCTTGGCTTGACATTTTCCTTGAATGGGTCAAAAATGAGTTGAAGAGGGTGACTGTTAGAATGAGAAAAGGATAGCTTTTTCAAGGTAAACATCAATAGCATTTCTATTTTTTCCCAGCGAAATTTAATGACAACTTTACAGCCAATTACACATTTTCCGTTTCATTCCATTTTCTGTTTTCTGTCTTTCTTTTTTTCTCTTTCTGTCTTTTTTTGTGTTAAAGCCTGCAAATGGGGAAAAGATAATGGTTTACAATCAATACTCATGGACCAGACAGCTAATCTGAACTTAACTAAAAAGTCAATATTTAGCTGTACCTTATCAGTGGAGAAATGTCAAGCACAGAGGTAGACATGAACAAATTTCCAACTGATTTCTCTTTCTTATGCCTCAGCGTTCAAAGCTTCATGGAAGAGTTTCAACATCAGATAAGGCAAAACTGCCTTTGAAAAAAAACACATAACAAATGACAAACTCGCGGCTGCAGAGACTAGAGTTTATGAAATGAAAACACACGTCAAAATTTCATTCTAATCTCTCCTTGCACATTCCATTGGTCACCTTCCAGTCTGTGTGATGCTAGCAGTTGATAGTTAAACACTGCAGGCAGTCTTTAAGAGATAGCAGCAGGAAATGTTTTCTCGCTGAGTGAAGTCGTAATTTGTTGCCACCCAAAACAAAATTGACATAAATCATTTTGAATTCTAAAATTGCTAAGCATTTTAATATAGCGTGTGAGGTACTGACTGGGAATTGTGCAGCTGAGCAGGAACAACTCTCACAGCAAACCATTTTTGTAATTAAAATTTTGTTTGTTAACTTATTTATCAGCTCACAATGAACATCACTTTTACAAAATCTGCAATTCATTTAGCTGTCTTGATTCTTGTAAAGGAACAACAAGTGGAGTTACACCAGTAAAGAATTTAACCCTTGGCTAGAAATTGGAACTGCTTAGTTTATTCCCATTGCCACTCACTTCATCGGTGATCTCTTAATTTTCAGACATGATTACCCACATCTCTCAAGCACGGTCATGGGGTTTCTCATGAGGGTAAACCAGTGTTTTTAAGAATCTTCATAGCACACGGAATCCACTAGCTTTGTGTTCGGGTAGTTTCAGCATCTGTCTATACCGCTCTTTGTGGGTGGGAGGGAGGGGGTGGATGAAAGGTGGTCTGTGGTGTCCAGAGCTACAGTTCTGGTGCTTTAGGCTCTTTTTCAGTAAAATCTCCTTAGGGAAACAAGGACTTGGGGGATGAAAAAGTCATGCTGGACTACAAAATGTTACATAAAAGCGTTGGTAAGAATGTTTTATGACTAGGATGACTAGCACTTACTAAAGGTTAAACATAACAGGAGAAAGATTGCCATGGCCTCATGAAGACTGAAACAATAATGGGAAAAATCAGCAATTAATAGCTATATTTGGATCCTCAGAAGTGGTCTTCATTCACACACTAAACATACGAATTTTGTTTAGGATTGCACCACCATTCCAAACATTTTTGAAAGAGTAATGACATCACCAGGCTTTCCATGGTCCTCAGATATTTATAACTTGTTTTAAATTTTGGAGAAAACCCTACCAAAATTAAAACCTTAACTTTTACATTGCAAACACTTTAATTTTCTTTGTCCCTTCTCTCTTCTTTTATTCAATGAACAATAAATATTCAGGATGAGATTAATACAAGGAAAAAGGACAACAAAGAATCTAGGTAAAGTTTTCATCAATGTTTTTTTGGAAATACTTCACTAATGAGTCCATTTCTTTTGTGAAAATGTTTGAGATTAGCACTGCGTGTGTGTGTGTGTGCACTTTATCAAAGAAACATCTTGGAAATGCAGACACTTTATATATTGCTACTTCTCTACTGTATCTTCAAAGGTATTAAACCTTTGGTGCCTACACACAGAAGAGCCAATAAATGAATTCACTTGTTGGACATATATGGTTTAGATTATAAATTAATAATATTAATGTAAATTAACTTTGACATTTTCCTCAGAATGGAATATAAGATAAATATGTTATAATTTAATAAGAATATTGAATTATTTTCTCAGCCTAATTACTCATATAACAAAGCCTTATGTGCACTGAATTAACACACTTGGCTGCTTGGGATCACTGCTATTTCACGTTCAGTTCGTAAGGAGCCTGCAGAAAAATACATACACAGTTTGCACTTCCACACTACAGTGTAACTGTTCTGTGATTCTATTTTTTGTTTGCATGTGCTTTCAAGATAAACAAAAAGCCTTCATGGTTCTGGAGTGTAGCCTCTCTTCTACCTAGGAAAAAATTAAATGATGCTAACATTTATTATCACACCTCCGTTCCATTGGGCATTTTGGAAAGTTTGGAGTCCTATGGCTGGGTTGTGGATAGCAAGGTGTCACTGTCATGGATGTGTGCAGGATGTTTGGAAAGGGTAGGCACGGAAGAGGAGGGAAACTTTTGCTCCATATAAAGGAGCTCTTTCCCTGCACAGAGCTCCAGTGTGAGAGCAGAGAAGGTTGGGATCGGAGGGGAGGATAGCACTGCTGATGCTGTGCAGGGATCTGTTACGGGCTGCCTGACCCTGCGCAGTATCCCCACGCTATTTATTTGCTTTGCTAACAACATACACCATCCTGTACACTTGGTAATCAAACGACCATGAGAAGGTAAACTAAATTCAGTAACTACCAGTTTTTCCCAGCTGCCTGTAGAAATGGTGAAGTTCTTACAGCTAGAGAGAGAAATGTGTGGCTGAGGTTTTTCTGCTGACCCTGGATGTCTGCTAGTGACTTGTTTCAGAGAAGGCTGCCATTGCATTCATCATGATATTACAAGCTATATCAAAGGGATAGAAAGTTTGCTCAATCAAAAAAGTGAAGAGCCTCCAGCCCTCCATCTGGACTGGCTTTAGCTGCAATAGGGGAAACACAGCCAGAGTGGAAGAGTTTATCAGTTATGTCTGTCTGATATATCTGTAGAGATTTTTTTTCTACACAGATGTCAGTTATGGGGGTTCAAAATTACAAATTATAAATGGGACAACTTGTTATCACTTTTTGCTAAGCTGAAAAGTTGGTCATTTGATGTGAGCCAAAGATATATGAAATTTGCTTTTGATAACTATTTGCAATTCTGGTATAGACACATATGTTTAACAGGTAGATTTAAGATATTGTTTTGTTCCTTTAATAGCTCTTTCTATCATGTCTTTAAATCTGATCAAGAGGGTTTTTTGCAGTTGCAGTATAAATAAAGGAACTGAATAATATTCTTTGTGGACTGCTTCCTATTGAGAAATGCACAAATTAAGACCAAACAAATTCATATTTTGAAAAGACTGTATAATTAAAATGCAGAATTTCACCCATTTAGATCTTCAGCAACTATCTGTGTCTACCTGGATTTATTTTATAGAAAAGCTTTCCTTTCTGATTATCAGACACCAGGAAATGGAGAATCCTTCATTTTTCTTGGCACCTTTTTCCAAGGAGTAATCACCCATAGCTATTAAAATATGTTTCCTCTTCCTAGTTCTGTTTCAACTATTGGTCTTTGATCCATTTGTCTTTAGTAGGCTAAGGAGCACATTGTTAACATCTGGTAAGTACTTACAGAATAATGTCAGGTAACTCCTGCATCTTCCTTTTGACAAGCCAAAGAGATGGACTTCTTTAAAACATTCTCAATAAGGTGCTTGTTTAAAGTCTCAAGTTATTTTTGTGGCTTCTCTTTGTAACATCTCCAAGTTTCAACACCCTTTTTCTAATGTAGATACCAGAAATGAACTTGATATTCCAGAACTGATCTTGCCAGAGCTGCCCATAAAGACAGAACAATTTCCTCACTCCCAGCTTTTTCCTTTTTTCTTTATCCAGGGCTCAAAGAGCCCTTTGGATGCGGCATTTTACAGAGGCCTCATGCTTAGCCTGTAATCAATCATAACTTACAAATATTAAGCTGCTGCCTCCCAAAGGTCCCATGCCCTCCAAGTACAACCTCTGTGCTTTGTTCCCAGCTCTATGACTCCATGAGTGCTCAGAAAATGTCTTTGAAACACAAAATACTTGGAAGCTGAAGTGATCTGGGGAAGTGCCATCACTGCATGCTCGTGTCAGGGCACGGAGTGGACCAGGGGCTCCCATGAGTGGGGAGCTCACCGGGGCCCATGGCTCTCAGCTACGGGGAGCTGGAGACCAGCCCTCCTGGGGCATCACTAGGGTAGAGACTGACACGGGTTTCTGGGCCGTGGGCAGGGTGAGGGGGACCCTGGGACCTGGGCAGGGAAAATCAGGCCTCTCACTGCCCTGAGGACACAGGCTGTTCATCCGTCTCTTGTATGTCTGTCCAGGTATCATGGTTGACTACTTCTGGAGATAGGAGGGTAGGCTTCAGGTCTGGCCGGGCACAACCACTCTTGTCTTGTTGACTTGAACTGGGCTGACACTGATGCTTCTTCTGGACACCTCCAATGACTGCACTGGCAGCTTTAGTGCTTATGCTTGCAACTTTTCTCTCCTCCCTGGCCATGCTGAAACACCAAATGTTAGCTTTAATACCATTGACTGAGATGACCTACTCTAACCTGCTGCACAGTCAAGATATTTATGGTTTATCCCTGAATAACCTGCCTTTTTTTTTTTTTTATTTTCCCTTAAGGAACATACAGAAAGCAGATACTATCACCTTCCTTGTTTTTCTCTTGCAGCGATTGCCTGCTTTTGTCATTTGGAAAGTCTTCCATCTCATCTGACTTTTATCTTCTTTACAGCAAAATAAACTGATTTGTTCTGGTCCTTCCCCTTCCGCACTCAGAGAGCAGTTGTCTTCTTGGAAGACTGTTCTTGTGAAGTCTTCTTGTGAAGACTGTTCTTCTTCATCCCATAAAAGTCATACTTTCTAAGTACCTTATTTTTATTCTTCTCATGGATGTCTCTTATTTGTCTAAATTTTTCTTAAAGTACAGTTCCCCAACAGGATCCTATACTGAAGTTGTGATTTTACCAGCTCCAGCTGAAATAATTACCACCTAGATCTTGCATATGACACTTTTATTAATACTTAGACAGCATTTAAGTATCAATTGCCTCAAATATGAGCTTTTTTTGAGGTAATATATAACGATATAGATATACACTGGAGTCAAGTGCATTTTATGACATTTGTTCACTTGGAAAACTCCGTGAAGGACACTTTCTGTTACATTAATTGTGTAAAACAGTACAGCAATTTAAGAAATGGGAACCTACATCTTAAACATATTTGGCTTTCATGATTTTTGTCTTAGTGTAGCTTTTTCTGTACAAGTGCATGTGTAGGCTCCATTGTCTGCTTTGCATCATTCAGCTGTCTGACTTGGTATGCTCTGGGTCAGGTCACACATATATCATTTCTGAGCAAGGAAATTCTTTATTTTGGATCAAGTAAAATAACCTTGACTTATCACTAAAAAGAATAATTGTCTGGAATGTCTGCTTTTAAGTCCACTATTATGTGCTGCAAATAAATTATTGTGTGAGTGGTACAATAAGCAGGGATATTTCTGAGTGACAAAACAAGCAATGCAAGCTCTAAGTAGTGTGAAATTTTGTGTCAACTCATCATGCTTATCATTAGACACATAGGCAATAACAAGCAATCAATCACTGACATAGGATAACTGAAAATGGTATTCTAAAGCATTTCTTGAAAATAGATCATATTTCATGATGCTGGCTCCCAGCTTTTCTTCGTGCATGTTTCGGATTATTTGTTGAATAAGAGCCAGCTATAAAATATAGTAAAAGCCATGATAGATTTGACTATGACAGATGATGTCTTTTCCTCTGTTCAAACATCATCAGTCAGGACTAACATGGGGTTTCAGCATTGCTACACCACAGTCAGTGAATTAAAGCACACACTTTGTGCAAAACACATGCCTTTTTCTGAAAACTACTATTAATGCTCCAACTAAAAAAAAAAAAAAAAAAGATATTTTTATCTCTTATGGATATTTACATCCAGTAAATGACCTTTCTTATCCTCTTTGGGATTTTTCTGAGAAAACATTTTTCTCCAGTGAGAAGACATTTTGACTGTAATAGTCATTCTTTTAAAAAGCACTGATGTGATGCCAAATATGAGATGAAGTCTAAAGAAGAAATGAAAGTATTTGTCTTGTTGCAAAATCCCTCAGGGTTCTTCTGTTGAGCAGTAAAGCTAAGGAAAAGAAATGAACATTAATTTTTGACCATTTCATGTACATGAACAGGACTTTGTTTCTTAAGTGTTGTACATTTTCTTGGAAGCTAAGGATTACATATAAAGAGAATGGGAAAAAAAGTGTTTAAGGAGTGCAATTTGAGGTTCATAATTGAAAATCATTAACAAAATGCTGCTAGTTTGGGACGGAACGAAGTTATCTGAAACCGAGTTAGAAACAATTTCAATATTAAGTTAAATCTTCTGTTAAAGTACTTGCAATCCTATTGTTGAACAGTTGCATTTAGCAAACCTTTTCCTGTCTGAGACAATCTAAATAACCTGTCTGTGGAGGAAAATGAAAGGGTGATTTTTCCAAACAAATCAATTATGATGAATTGTTTGCTGACAGACATTAGTCTGAAGAAAAAAAAAATCTTATACAACTGCTGAATTTGATAAGCCCTCTGTGTGAGAAACCCTTTCCCCCAAACACACCAGATCATAAATCCTATATGAACCCCCCCATATTTAGGACAAATTCCATTCTGGATGTGAATTTTGTAATCCAGCTACTTATAAATGTTATGTTTTTCTGCTACATGAATGCAGCTCTATTGTTATACCTATGTAGGTTTCATAAACACATCCGGTGTCTTTTGCTGGACCAACTGATACAGCTATTCAGATTTGAAAAAGGAGAAATCTTCAAATGAATCAGATTATAATTACACATGATAAGAAGAAGGCAAAAGAAAAATGATGAAAGTAAAGTCTTCACAAGAGATTTAAGAAATGGATTTTTTTATGTCTGTTCTGTAGGTTACCTGAGACCAAAAGCAGTAGCTCTTTCAGCTGTGCGGAGATTCATTTCCTTTCATTTAAAGGTTCAGTCCACAGTAAACCTGCTATAATAACTCATACGTGTCACATACCCCTCAACGCTGGGTACCCTGGCAAACACTACAGCCTTGATCTCCTGGGAACTCCAAGAAAATTATGATAATGATTCAGCTTCCAGAATGAAGAAAAATGGAGGGAAAAGTGATTCAAGGACAGACATCATCTAACGCAAAGGAGATGGTGCAACTGTGTGTTCTTGCTTCTGTCTTTCCAGTGTGTTACCCTGACAACTGGTAGCAGAGAGTCATCCCTTTCCTGGGACAAGGCTTTTTTTCCCTTTGCTGTCAGAGGTGTAGCAGGAAAATGCAATGTGAGGAACCATCTTGGGCTAGAATGCTGAGGGGAATGATTGCAGCTGGGTCAAGGTGGCATAGTTACTTCTGACTCTGGACAACAAATGAGTATAAATGATAGGAACAACTGTTATGGATCATATGAAGAATCAATGTGGTATGAGAGAGAGAGAGACGCAAAAGGACCGTATTTAAGGTACAGCTGTTAAAGGAGAGTGGGTATACTCTTAAAAGCTCATTCCTAGAGACAGAAAGAGCAGTAACGTCAAAGGAAAAAATAACACACCCCAAAACTGGAATGGAATTTTGTGACATTTTGCAGCATTGTATTGGGAATACAGTCTTGCTGTAGGATGTGCATATTCCTGCCCAAAACCAAATTAAAAGAAGGGGAACACATGCTAGGTATGTGTTAGACTGATTTTGAAAAGTAGCATGGGGGAATAAGGGAAAAAGAATAAATTATTAAAAATTTCCTATAGTGAAAAGTGTGTAAATGCAAGTTTCCAGAATAGGCTTTAAGTGTTCTAAGTGGAATACGTCAGAGTAGCAGAAGACATATTTATCCCTAAACAGAGAAGAAAGCAAGCGGAAAAAACCTGACCCCTTCCATGATAAAATAGTAGTGCTAATTATTCAGGTAGCTTCAGAAGATGGAACGGCTGTCCACAGAAAGGGGCCTAAGAGGTGAGAGACAAAAGTACGTTCTGGAAAACAAGAAAGATGTAAACAAGTTTGACAGGAGAAACCAAGTAACAGGAAATCACTTTTTTATCGAAGTCAGGAAGTCTATGAACTTTTATCAAAGCAGCCAAATCACTCTTGCTGCCTTATCACCAAAAGCAATGTGGGAGCCACCATCTTCTTAGGCATTTAAGAAATGTTGGTTCTTTAAAGCAGGATGAGTGAAAAAGGAGCTGCTATAACTGCCATAGCACTACAGTTATAAATTCATTAAAATTAAATTGGGACTGGAAAATCATGGAATAATCTTGGTTGGAAGAGATTTCTGGTTGTTGCCAGCATATGATGACACCCGTAATGGATCAGGGAAGCATAATAGCATGTGAGATATTCTGGATGGCAAAATCTGTGATCCCCCAGTGGTCAGGGATGCCTCCTGTGACTGTTCGCTCCACTCTTGCTCAGATTTTGGCTAAGGGGCAGCTCATGCTAAGGCTTGTTGTATGCTGGAAGCAGCACCATTAGGTTAAAGCAAGAGCAACAAGTAGTCAGGAGACAATGGAGATGAAGAGACAAAGATCATTAAGCAGCCATTGCCACCTGCAGCTTGCTGTCCCCTGCAGCCGAAATTCTTGCATATTGATTGCCTGGCAGCTTCTTCAGAATCCACTAACTTATAGAAATGGTAAAGACCAAAATCCCAAACAGAGAGGCATAAATACATCAGTTTATACAAAAAGTTTTTGAAGTGGATCCATTAGCAGCCAGGCTGATAAGGTCTTCACATGATACAAGGGATGCCCAAATCATGATGGAGGGGGAAGGGGGAGCACTGTCACCATTGGCTAGAGTACCACTAGGGTACTGGTGACACTGTGTCTATCGTTATTCTTCCTTCAACAACTGAGTGACTCATGCACTTTTTAAAGGTAAAGTCTAGATTTTTATTATTGTGTTGCACGCTAAGAATTTGACCCGATCTGCAGAGGGTTCAGGTGACTGAAAAGTCTAGGTAACTGAAATTTTAGGTAATAGGAAAGCTATGGTAATTGCTAGAAGTTCTGTGTAATGATAAGCTATGCTGATTGCTAAAATAATAATATAATAACAAAGCTCTAAGTATAATGAAACCCTGTGTCCAGTTCTCATTCTACCAAGGATCCTTTAAAGAACCTACCTGTCCCTGTGCCATCAGGTAGCATTGGGTGACACCTTATATTTAATGAGAATTTCCTTTGCTGCAAATTTTGTCCATTGCACCTTATCCTTTCACTGGGAAAAGCACGACCCTGTCTTCTCTATATACTCTATGCCTTCTATACCCTCCCGCTATATAGCCGAAGACAACAATAAAATCTTCTTTAGCCAGCTCTTTTTAACGAAGAACAAAACCCTGCAATCTCAGGCTCTCCTCTTGGACCTTGAACTCTAGGCTTCTGGCCATCTGGATGGCCATCCACTGGACTCATTCCACTTTGCCAATGTCTTTCTTGTATTGGGGAGCCCAAAACTGGACACAGTATTCCAGATGTTGTCTCATCAGTGCTGAACACCAGGCAATAATCACTCCCCTTGACCTGCTGGCTCAAATCCTTCTAATACAGCCCAGTATGTGGCTTAGTCTTTGCTGCAACAGTGTTTGGTGGCTCATGTTCAACCCAGTGTCTACCAGGACGTCTAGGTCCTTTTCTGCAAAGCTGATTTCCAGCCCCCAGTCTGTATGGGCACATGGGGATTTTCTTCCTCAGGTGCATGCAGGAGTTTGCATTTTGTTGGTTTCACCAACCATTTTATGGTTGGGGAGATCATAAAATTTATTGCATATAATTACCACATAAATTGGAGGGCCTAGTTATAAATCACTAAGAAGATATAAAAATATATACATTTCCAGCATAAGTATGGCAAGGTCAATTCTGTTAACTGTGTGCTACAGCTCCTTGAGTAAGAGAAAAGAAACCTAGTGAACGAATTTTACGTGGACTTTCACAGTCTTTTGATAAGATCACTCATAAATTGCTAGGAAAATAAAATTAATCATAAAATGTGAAGCATAGTTTTGTTATATCTTACAAACTGGCTAAAATGAGAAAGATAGTTGGGAAACATGGTCCATTTTCAAGGGTATGAACCTGTGGATTTTCCCTGTAACGAGATTGTCTTGGTTAAAACCATTTTTAAATCATTTGGAAAAGAAAATGGAAACCTGGGACACTTTTTATATGGCACAAAATTGCTTAATTTGGCAGGATTATGGAAGACTTTGAGAAACTCAGAACACAACTAAATTGGCAGTACTATGGCAGACAGTACCATATGGCAAAGAGCAAGATTGCACAGACTGAAAAGAATATTTTTAAGTTCTTGTGCATATGGTTGGGCTCTAAATTCATTGTAGCCTCATCTCTCAAAAGAAGTCTTGGAGTCTGCACTAAGAGATCATTAAAAGTTTCTGAATTTTGAAAAAGGTTCTCCTGCGCAAGTTGTATTCATTTCTGATCAGAAAAAAATCAGTAGAGACATAAGTAGACAGAAGATGAAAACATTTTTTATGTAGAGAAAAAGAGTTATTAGAAACACAGGAGGTCCCACATAAACAAATAACATCAGTCCAGTAGAAATAACTAATGAAAGAAAAAGAAAATTATTTAGTAAGAAACAATTAGACTGACTGCAGCAAATAGAATAATAAGGTATAAAGATGCTCTAAAACAAATGACAAACAGAATTTATGTTAAGTGCTAAAAGTATAGGAGCAGAGATCCTGAATAAAGTAGAAATATAGGAAACATAAAAACTTTAAAGGAAATATTTTGCACTAACAAGCAAATGACCTATGGAAATATGTGCTTCAGGGTGTAGCGGATGCTAAGAAAATATAGAAAAATACTAAAAAGGAAAACATTTACAGGAACAAAAAGAAAAATCACAACTGTAGAGGACTTAAACTATTAATCTTACGAATGTCATATTTAAATATGTTCATCAGCCATTGCACTCAGCTGAGCCTGGGAGATCATATGTCTTGTGTCCAAAGATTTTGACCAGCTGTTTCCTATGGACTTTAAATGAGAGATAAGCTGCTTTGCAAATCTCCCATTTTTGAATCTTTATTTGAAGCTTTTGGTATTGGCAGCATCAGAAGTGGGACTTTGGGTTAGGTAGTCCTAGGTCTGATCCAATAGCGTTTATGTTCCTCTTATGCAATTGCCAAGAGAAGGGGTTGAAGACTTGATGTAGAGACTGCTGTGCCCTTGATGCAGCATCTGAATGGAAGTGTGCTAATTTAAGGCTAAGAATATCTCAGCAAGGAGGAATAAAGCCTGCTGACGGTGAGTTTATATAAACACCAGATAAAAATGTCTCCAGCATCTGCAAAACATGAATGTATGAAATAATAAGCTAGGATTCGATGATTCTCCTTGTCCTAATGTGAAGGACAAACCAAGAACCGGGTGATAGTCCTGCAATGGGAGGACAGACAAGCTGACCAAAGAGACCTTTTTCATTTTAATTTTGATGACAATGGCAGTGGTTTCACAGAGAAAGCTGAAATAACCACCCGTAACTCACCTTCTGCGCCTTGGCGTTGCTGCAGACTATTTTGCTGAGAGACCTCTGCAGTGCAGAGGCACCACGGGCTGAGCTGTGCACATGCTGTCAGCTTTCACTGTACATTCAATTTGGATTCCCACGCTTTTTGAATGCATTTTTATGGCTCCATCCCCTGCAGATTTTTTTTCAAATAACCAATTAAAAAAAGGAAATGTCAAATAAAAATAAAAAGAAGAAAACTTTCACACATAAAAGCATTTGGAAGTTAATTCACTTTCAGAGCAGGTTAAAAACCAGTTTATCAGAGGCAGTCCATTCTTTACACAATTTGCATGTTTTAAAAGGTACGGACTATCTTTCACAAGACTTATTATGATCTAATATGCAACCCTGAAGTTAACAACAACACTAGTTTGGTCAGTTAACAGGAGCTGCTAGGCAGTGTTTGGAAAATATGATATTTTCTATCCAGTAAGAGTTGTTGTGAAAGAGGATTATGATACAGTCCAGAAAAGTGGAGGGTTCATTTTATGTATAGCAATTCTGGTGGGTCTGATTTGTGGTACGCCTATGACCGCACACTTTTTTTCCAGAAATGTATATTTTTTGAAGCACAGACACATATACAGATAGACATTAGAAAAAAATCAAATAAAACATAAACAAAAATTTAATAAAACACAGTTGTCAGGATTCCAGGCAAACAATTTGTAGTGAAAATTAATTTCGGACGCTCCATTTCTTACAGATTACCGCTATCTCAATATTGTGAATTATGTCTGAAAACAAGCCTTGGGCCAAAGCCACACCCATTTCCATATTTGCATTTAATTTTCGAGACCAAATTTTCCATTTTAATCCAGATTGGAGGGCGCATTTTTTTTCTTTATGCCAAAGAAAAAGTGTCTTTATTTCTTCATTGTCACAGGTCCACCCAGAGCTAGAGGTAAACCAGCTTTGAGCACCAGAGAAAACATACAATTGTTACTGTTCTATACAGTACATTTGCTCGTATTGGAAAGATCAAGTGTGTGCTTCCAAGAGTATAGTCTTTATCACGTGTACTTTGTACGACTTCATAATCTATGCTAATAATTCAGTGGTAATTAGACAGCTGGACCGTTTGGGTTTGCCTAAATCATCTCTCACATATATTGTGACTCTCACCAAACTGTCAGTCGACTAGCAACAGATGTCACCTGTATGTAGGATATAGGCAGCTCTTTTGAAAAGCCAGAGGGACCCCTCAAACACTGACACGTCTTACATGGAGAGTCACATTCCTGGCTTCTGTGCTGGGCATCCTCACCCTCTGCACCTTTGCGCTTGGATGTCATATAGTAACCTTTCTGATTCTAGAAAAAATGGAGAAAATGTGGTATCTTTGACATATGAAAAGGGTTGTTGTAGGTTTTTAAGTGAAAAACATTTATATGGTGGCATTCTGCAGTGGCGTTAAGTGCGCCTTCTGTGTTATGATATCTGTGAAGCTGATAACGTAGTTTTGGTAATCCATACAAGACTCTCATAACTTATTTCCAACTGAGTAACACAGAACAAAGAAATGCTGCTGTGAGACTGCATGTTATGCTAGTACTAGATTTTCAGATGTTATAATGTACTCAGATTGATGCAGAAATAATTATTAAAAAAAAAAAAAGGAGAGAGAAATTTCTGCTCCTTCATGGCACTTCATTGTGGCCAGATGGGTTCAGAAATGATTCCCAGAAAAAAAAGTAAAAAATTGTGTCATTCAGTCTATATTGTTAGATGATTTGCTGGCAAACCTTTGTGCAAAGAGGCCCAGGTTAATTGTTCAACATCTGCCCACTTTGCAGCAAGAAGAGAAACTCTGATTCATCTGGCTTTCATATCAATTCTAGATACCTTTCAGAACACCAGAGAAAAGGGACTATATACGAAGCTTAGTGTTTGATCCTTGTTTATTAACTCTTTTTTTATTCCTAGGTAAAAGACACCCTGATTAATATTTTCATGCTTATTTGTCTTTTAATCTGGTGGAGCTTCACTAAAGAGTTGCTCCGGTATTGCAGCATCAGTGCTGTAATGCAACACTACTGTGAAGTTGGGGCAAGAAAGTGTAATAACCTTCTTAAGACAGAGATATGGAGTGACTTGCCCAGAACGGAATGAAAGAGAGGTGATGGCGTGTTTTGGATGTAAGGTCTCCCGCTGGATTCCCTGCAGACACACCTTTTTCATGAAGGAAAGGGAACCTTTCATCTTTATCTCTTCCTTCTGAGCTTATCGAGACCTCCCCATGTGAAATTTGTACTTCTGGGCGGCTGGAGGTTTTTAGAGGGAAACATGGCTGGCAAACTGTCAGGAGGAAGTTATTTACTAGGAATTGGTGAATTGGCGTCAGTCCCTTGGCATTGGGAAGTGTAGTGGGAAACTGGGTTCTAGCTGAATTGTGCTTCTGGAAGAAAAGAGGAATCTGAAAAGCAGCATGTATGGTAGAAAAGGAAAGAAATAAGCATGCATATTTTCCAGCTTTCTCACACAGGTTGTTGGGGTCCGCAGCACCGGGAGATCACCTTGCTGCATCTGCAAAACCAAAAGGTAGCAAATCCCTTGCTCCCCAAGGGCTGAGTGCTATAGGAATGATTCACATCCAATCTGTAGGGTCTAAGGGACGATTTTACCATATTTCTGGAGCTGCAGGAGCAGGAAGGTAAGTTGTCCCCCCAGCTAAGGTGGGAAGCAGGGAAGCAAGCCAAGGGGAGCTTTGTTCCTCTCCTGGTTTCATAAATAATGAAGCTCTGGGATGAGGGCAGGGTGTCTCAGACACAACCTGCTAAAGCAGTAAATGGCTGACACAAACTGCCACTGGGTGCTTTTTGGCCAAGAGTGAAAAATTAAGGCTGCTGGACTAAGCGCTTCCCTGCTGAGCTGTAGCTAAGGTGAATTTTCACAGGAACTGTTTAGTTACCACGTCATGTAAAGAAGGTATTTGGAGGGCCTTAGTGAGAGCCCCAGCACTGGGTACCACAACAGAGCCACTACGCCTGCTGCCGAAGAGACTGGCTTATGGTTCGTCTTGGAGGCTTTGCATGAAAATCAGCTTTGGTTCTCCACTTGGTCGCAAGCAATTTAACCGGATTCATATGTGCGGTTGCAGGGCTACAGCTCTCTTCAGACATGCAAGAAGAGCTCTCATTCCTGGCACAACATAACAGATCAGAAACCCCACGTCTGCTTTCTGTTTTCTGATGATGGTTTTGATGCACAGCTAAATTGTAATTACACAGGAAATCCAAACGTAAAGGTATGTAGCAGGGAGAGGTGCTTTTTCTTGTTCAAAAGCATCTTGCGATTCTGTGGGTGGTCGCGTAATTCAGCGAACGCCCACAAATGGCAGAGGGTTGTATCAGGCGGCTCCATGCAGCCCGGCACTGGCGTGCAGCGCTGTGGCACACTTCACCTAAACACTCCAGGGCATTTCGTCTTCGCTAGAAGGTGAAACTGGCACTGGAAACAACATTTCAAAAAGGATCGCGTTTGGCAAAAAAAAATATTAAAGAGAACAAATAGCATGTAAATCAGGATTATACTGCTCTTACCAGGCGGGGTTTTTAATCCTCACTTCCTCAATGAAGTACAAAAGTAGAAAGTCATGAAAGCCTCTGGCAGAAGATGATGGTTTAGGGTTTTTGTAATTGTGTGTAAGTATCTGGGAAGGAATAGTCAAAAGTTCTCTATAAGCCACTTTGAAAATGTCACTAAGTCTGCCTGTCAAGATTCACTGAGCCCCTGCTATGCATTTTCTGGGCCACACGGTTTATTCCTCTCTCTTTAAATTGAAAATTCACATTGAAAATGAAATGTTCTTTATCTAAAACTTTGATTATCCAATGGCTTCTACATTGCCTCCTGAGACATTTAGATAATCAAATTGCAGCAACGCATGGAGAAAATGAACTGTGGCTGCAAATAACTATGTAAAAATCATACCTTCTTTCTCAATAATATAATCCTGTCATGCATCTGAGTCCAATCTGCTTGCTTTACTGAAAAAATATGGGTTTGGTCTGGAAAGCAAAGCGAAGCCTCCAAAGTTGTAGCACACTATCTGAATTCTGACTCCAGTGTTGCCAGTCGGACTGTCAATTAAACTGCGATTACAGGATATTTATTATCTAACAGAAAGCCTCCTGCGTTAGGGTTTTGTTTTCCCCCCGACCCTGTCACCAGCATGTCTCTGCTTTCGCTGCTTATGGTCAGGAATGGATTAAGGCTCAAAACGCTGCCCAGATTTACCGAAATTACCGGGCGCTCCAAAATGCTTCTCTGCTGCCGCTCCCCAGCCAGCCTGCCCCACGCATCCCTCCCCCCTCCCTTCCTCCCTCTCCCCGCAGGATGCCATCTCGCCTTCCCCTGCTCCTCAGCCCTTGATGTCTCGGCCAAGGGAGGCAGCTGAGCCCCGGGAGCCCGGCGGGTCCCCCCCTCCCGGCGCCGCTGTGTCCCCCCGCCAGGCTCAGCCCCGGCTCCCGCCTGCGCCCCGGCTGCTGCTGCCGCTTAATCCCCCCCCGCTGGTGCTGGGGGTGCGGGAGGCAGAACTTGGCTTGGCTGATGGCGGGGAGGGGGGGCGAGCTGCCGCAGCAGCATCTCTAACAACGATAGTCAGGCTCGTAAAGGGAACCGATTCGACTTAGAAGGCGCAGAAGGGGTATATCGTATCCCCACAAAATGTCAGGGCTACAAAATAATTCATACCCGCGCTTCACGCAAAGGCAAAACTGAGCGATGATTAAAAATCAAGTCTGTGTTATTATTTTGCTTTGGCATCATAATAGCAGCAGTATAAGCTACAGGTGAGAACACATTCAAAGACTTTATTTTCAAATGCTTACAATCATTAAAAAATAAAGTGCTCAAGGGCATGAAAATCGTCAGACCAAAAAGATTTGGGTTTTTTCCATCTGAAAGTCTAACAACGTTGTAGCTGACCATTTATAACACTGACATGCTGGGAGCCTGCTGCTCCTGGGTCAAAATTATTTAAGCCCTGCTAGCTTTTATGCATAGTCTTTTCTCCCTGTTCTTTCTATACGTAGGGCAGAGAGAGACCATTTGAAGAGGTGAATGGGAGATTGCACAGACACTGCCTGGAGTCCTCTGTGGGTTCCCGTTGCTGTCAGGTCCGCCGGTGTCCAAGAGTTGGGCACTGTGGCAGGTGGAAGCACAGACCCCCAAAACGATGCCCCTACTGTCCAGTTCCCTTTGCTGGCTTTCAATAACCTGGTGACTAGTTCTTGAGGCTAAGGAGTACCACAGCTACATGACAGCTATACAAATTCATGATGTTCTTTCTCAATGTCAGCCCACCAAAAGTAACACACGTAAGTATGCAGGATGTATTTGTGCGTTTACACGCACACACACGCCCACACACACACACATATGCACACCAGTGACCATTTCCCTTCCGATCGATCAGACAAGCCGGTTTATGATTTTATTGATATCAATGTCTAAGACCCCAATCAGCTTGAAAAATCAGAACTTCTGTGTTGTCTACCATCATTAATAATGACTCTGAAAAATTGTTGCCTGTCATCTCTAAGTACAACTGGAGTATGAATTATGGAAACCTCCAGGGAGTAAATAGTGAGTAGTTTGTGAACAAAAGGAGGCAAAACCATGATAGATAAATGTCAAGATTTTAAATCAAATTGATTATTTAACGATCTGTTAGTCAGAAACTGTTTGATTGATCTTCTTTATCTGTACAAACATATTCTTCCTTGCATTAAGTCTTCTAAATATTTGACAACCATCCTACCTGGAATTGTAGATCCAGTTTTGAAAAACAGTTATGGTCTAGGAAATCTCCTAAGTCTTCTCTGTCGCTGTTTATGTAATTCTGTGTCTGTTGGGGAAGATGGGAATACTACATTGACATTAATCAGAGTGCAAATTCGAGTTTTAGCGTCACCTTAACAAAGGGATGGGTGAATATTTTCTGTAGCAGAGGAAGGAACAATTATGTAGTTCTGCCATGTAATGCCGTGTTTCACAGCTCTGTTTTCTCTCCTACATTGACCTGCATATTTTTGATAATTTTACTGTATATACGAAGTCAGTTCTGCCAGGTAGCTCTAGTGCCGACCTCCTACTGTATTTCACACAGTGAGCTGAATGGGGATGTTACTCTTGGCGTCAGGCTGTGGCACACATTTTGGGATAAAGAAGCTCAAAGACTGGTCAGGCAGCCAAAATAGAGGCTGAAACAAACAAATGTAGCAGACCACAGTTGGTTTGCTGGCATATTATTTATTTTGTTAATCAATGCTGATAGTAAAATCCTTTCCAAGAAGTCATTCAAGTTTGATATTATTTCTTTTTGAAGCTGTGGTTCATTAAAGCCTATTTTGTTATTAGCATTAAGGTTTCCCGCATATAAAGGCTTAGGCTCCAGGCTCCAGGTCAGGCACAAGCAGTTTAATAAGATTCAGATGGTATACACGCTATCAGAGAGGTATAAAATCCTTCAGACTTGCAATAACAGCTCCTGTTCCTGGCAGACCATAATATCAGCAAACTTCAGTTCCGCTTTCTGTTTACTGTAGATGGTTCTGATTCACAGAGAAATTGAAATTACACAGGAAATCAAAATATTCAAACTTAAAGGTATGCGACAGAGAGGCTCTTTTACCCTTCCAACACTGTTTTATAATTCTGGAGAATGAGGGCATTTTGCAGTGTTGAGCACACAAAAAAATCTCACGGGGAGAAAAATATGTGATAGGAAAAAAGGCAACATAAAAAGATAGTAATCCTCACTCAAAAAATTTCGGTGCGCTTAGTCTAAAGACACATAATTGTAGAGACTGACATTTCCTATGGTTTGAAACATTGCTCCTGTCGTTGAACATGAAAAAGCGTGATGCAGGAAGAGAGGAGCAGTATTGGATAGAAACATCTGCAAATGCATCTCGCTCATCAATAACTCCTTAGTTAAGCTCCGATTGGAATTTTTGCATAGAAATGAGGTTAAATCGCTAAGCAGTTGCTAATCCCCCACTTAGAGCTGTAAAATTCTGTGCTGAACAGTATTCCTGTGGATGAAGACAGTCAGTCTTTGCACATGTGTTTGCATGTATGTATGTATATATGTATATGATACACCTGTGTCTGTTTTAATTGCAGAAGGCAACATTTAAAAAGGAAAATGGATTCATAGAAATATTCATATCCTTCTCTATTTTGTTGCTCGCAGAAGATCTGATACTTTTGGCAAGGAGATCTGTCACGCTGACAACGAATTTACAGCCTGGAAATGAGCCGGCTTCCTCATCTCCCTATCTCTTATTTAGTTTGCTGGTGTTATTGGCAAATGGCACCAACATACCACCACCCCTTTCATTCTGAGGGAAATGGAAAAACTTAAAAGATGTTCAATATTTTTTGTGTGAAATGCAGATACCAGTGAGGGCGATAAAAGCTTCAGCAACAAGGAGAAAATAGTGAAAGCTGGCAGAAATTATGTGTTCTTTCATGCGCTTTCAACTGTATTTTTGGACCAGTGTGATTACAAGGGAATTATATTCTGATGCATATACATATATATATATATGCATGTGCTGGGACATCCAGACAGGCCACCCTTTAACAAAGCACACTGTCCCTGGATGTGCTAAGAGACTCGTGTTCTCATTTCAGAGCTGTTCTCAAACTCACTAATTAATTCTACAACTCATATTCGTAATTACCATTATCATCTTTTTTTTAATAATGAGTTTAAATTCCACAGAAACCTGGCTTCTTTTCCTCCCTCTGTCTCCACACAGAAAAGCTGTTGAATAAGCACAATCTATTTCTTATCTTTCAGGAACTCAGGCTGGTTCACAGCGTAAGCAGCTAAGCTGAAAGATTTAATTCATCTTGTTCATTAAAATTCACATAATTATAAAGTCAGAGATGTTAACTTTTCGGTTATTACAATACAGCTGGCAAACAGAGACTGTTGCACCAACTGGGAGACTTAAAACCTCATCTTTGGTGGCCAGGTAATTTTATTTAACAGTTTAGCAAGAATTTAAATCAATACTTCTGAGAAATCTGCTTTATGAAATTAGTATTATGAGTAATTGATTTAAATGTGCTTTTCACAATCTCATGATATTTCACATGACATACATGTAGGGATTATTTCAAGTGCCTCTGGGTGTGTTTCTTGCTGTCTTTAAGTTCTAGATAGAGTTCAGTGTAGAGAGGAATAACCCATGACCCCTTTAAGTCCTGATTTAATGGGCAATTGCACTTAATTATACAAGGTGGGTAGGACTGCTTGAAATGTTTGTGCTCAGGAGACAGGGTAGAGCTGGGTTAATAACCTTTGCTGAGGCATTTTTGATCCCTTTTTCTAACTTTTTGCCTTCTGAAATCCCCCCTTGAAACATTTTTCTTCACTAGTTGCATTTGCCTTCTCAGCTCAAAACTTAGGATGCTTCCAAGAATAACCACCAAAAAAGTCAAGTGCACAGTTACCTACAAAGCTTTGGCATTACCACACTTGAAGGTGAAGTATTTCCACCAAGATGTTTACTCTATGGTATATTTTCACCAGCTGGCGCTACTGGTCAGAAATGTTCTGAATGGGTACGGATTTAGCAGTCATAAAATGAACATCTGTTGTTTGGGAAATTCCTGTAAACTTCAGCAGCACTGCTTAATTTCACTTTTCCCTCAGTTACGGGCCAGAAAATGGACTCAGCTCCTGCGAGACTTGAAGAATGGTGGGAATGAGTGAGAGAAAGGGCAGGTATTCATAGCACAGCCAGCCTGGCCCCATTCATCAGCCACATTTCAACTTCCAACTTACTTTGGAAGAAAGAAACTAAAAATCTGACTGGCCACCACATGCCACTGTTATGCCATACAGATGTGTCCCATTGCAGACCACATGTTTGTGGACGTGGTCGTTTGGATGATAAGGACAGGGAGGCTGTTTGGACAATGGAGTGGAGGTTATCTGGCAATCTGATGCTTTTTTGTGTGATCAGAGATGCCAGTAACGCATCTAGGGCACAGGGGTGTTCTCTGAATCTAGCCTCGAGAGACGTGTGTCATTTGACAGCCAAAGGTACCTATTCTCAGCGCAAGGAGTATCTCCTAGCAGTGTGCGCAAGGACAGTAAGAGAAGACATCGTGGGCAATAAAGTAGAAAATTCCGAGCGCCATCTTTGCGCCCCGTCTAAACGAATAGCTCTCTCCAGTCTTTTATATTATGTGATTAGAAAGAGTTAAATGAGCATGATTGCCATGGAAATTTCTTAGGCATTAATGTTTTCTACTCCTTCTGTATTGAATGCCCTTGTGATAGAAGAGAAAGAACAAACATCAAAAGTACCTTTTAACTTCACAATTCTTTCTAAATTTCTTTAAACTTATGGGCTATACTGCTGGCTTTCAAACTTCAAAGCATGCAGGAAGATCAGGGTCACACAGAAAATTATTTCTTACAGTTTAATAAAATATGCATGTGAATTGTATGACCTGCCAGAGAAATTATTTATGTGTTAATGTAATGTTGTAACATTAATTACACACTTTAATTTCTTCCTTAGTAGCTTCTGTACCAGTAAGAACAGTACTGGCTCTAAATTGAGTTGGAAACACATGTTGTGTCACCAAAGCTTAAATTATTTCCAGACGGAATTGTTTTTTTGCTTCCACAAGATAACAATCTTCTTTTTTTTTTAAGCAGCATTTGGGAAAAAGGAAGCAAACGAGATCTTTTGCCTTTAACTCAGAGGATTCCTGATGGATCTTTTTCAGCCTTGCTCTGCCACAGTGCTGTAGTTTGTGCATATTGCATTTATTGACAGTTGCAGAAATGCCTAGTGCATGTTTCCTGTGAATGAATCACAGCTTTTATTTATGGCCACTATTGTAAAGTACCGAATCCCATAGGATTGGTTCCTTTGGATTTCTTTCCTTAGGGGATTTCCTACCTCTCTTTCTATGGTATACCTGTGATCAAAATCATGTACGTGTTTAAAATCAAGGACATATATTGAGTCTTATCTTCTGAATTACTATTCATATAAAGTTCTTAATAGGTACAGAAAACTTCTATGTCACTTATTTCAACAACGTCCTGTAGCAGCTCTGTAGTTCAATTCTAAATTGTCTGGAGGCAGTGAGAATAAAAGAAAAAAGGTTCTCCTCTCAACTATGGAACAAACTTTCTGTATGATCTTTGCAAATCACCTACTCGTGTTTAAGTCTTCTCAAATGTAAATCTGAGGCCTAACTTCATTAAAGTGATTTGAAAACATTCAAGGGAAGGTGCTATAGATAAGCAAAATATTTTTATAGAATGTAATTGCTCTTATCTGTGTTCATTGTTTTACCTTTTAACATTTCCTTGGTTACTTTTTTGTTCTTGTACTATGGCCAAAGGTAAATTAGGAAGAAGAGTAAGTAAGAGAGCCCATTTGGCATTGCTGGTACCATTCAATATGTTATATACACTTGTCTTACTTTTCTTAAGTAAATACTCCTTGTCTTCCTTAAATCTTCTAAAGTGTTTACTTATCTATTATTTCAAAGGTTTTTTTTAGTGACAATGATGTTTAGGTTATAATTTCATCTAAAATTATTGATTTTTTTGTGTCAATGTGAAATGGTTCACTGCTGTACTTCTTGTACTGTCACAAAATAACCTAAACGCCTAGATCACTAATGGCCAATATGTTTTCTGTAGCTAACATGCCACCTATGCTGGCATCAATGCTATCTCATGTAAGACATTTTCCAATTGCTCCACATTTATCCAGTCTTCACCCATCTTGATGGTATTCAATGACATCATGATGCTATATGAGGCTTTTTTGTCATGAATGTGCAGAACTTGGAGCCCAAATTGATTTCACAAGCCTCCACATGGCACTTACACATAACTAGATTTTGGGCTGTGCTGGATGTCACTCGGTATCCTCTACAATCAAAATTATTTAGTATCTGTTACTAGACTTTTGAGTCATCATGAGATCTTTGTAGTTGCTAGGCTTGAGACGTGGACAGGGACCTGACGGGCATCATCAAGTATAAGTCACCACCTAGATAAGAAAGCTAGCTTTGTTCTGTATAATATCTTTTTTAGAAAATGAATTGAGAAAACAGCGTGTTTATCCAAACAGTGCAAAATACCAATGCTAGGAGTTCAGCTGGTACAACGAGCATTGGAATCATTACAAAAGTCATGAAGGAGTCCTAAGTAAAGATGAACAACACACTTCATGGAAAATACCATTTCACTCGAGCCCTTCCCTAAAGCACAAATGAGCCAAGTATGAAACCTTTTTGAGGTTAGGAATAGTGTTTAATTTTACATTTTCTCACATGTTGGCACTTCTTGGAATCTGTGGGAGCAGAAGAGGAATTACCAAAATACCACAGGTATTTTTGGGGGACTGCTGGTCTAAAGGATGTCAGGAAATACTGGAAATCATAGAAAGACATTTTTTCTTGACATTTCCTACCATTAGCATGCTGGGATGCTTTAGATAAATTTCCACAAGCTTTGCGTGGATGTCCAGGTTTTGCAGTTCTCCTTCAAAATGTACTGAATTGCCAAACTTTTTTGCAATTCACTTGCAGCAGCTAAAATGTTTCTGTTCGCTATCAATGATACTGTGGCATCTTTGTTCCTTCACTTATTCATGACCTGTTCATAGATACAGATTCAGATTCTTTATATTTGGAGCAGATGATCCTTGAGGTCCCTTCCAACCTGGTATTCTATGATATTATGGGCTATTAAGTGGTAGAAAGCTATAAGTTTTCTGCTGTCTAAAAGATTTTTGATCGTTTGAGTTTAGGATTAGCGCAGTGGAGTCCTGGGCTCTAAACCTAAAGAACCTAATGAGGAAGCCAGAGAGACAGGAGGCGAATGTCAGGGACTGAGAGAAGAGAAGGAGATCCTGGCTATCGGTTTGTTTATTTTAATTTACCAGTTTTTTGAATTAAAAAAATTGCTCATCTTGCAACACACAATCAGAAAACTCAGCTCTCCTTCTCTCCCTCCTCCATGTTAACCTGTCTCCACAATGGTCCTCTCCCCACAGTCCCGTTGCCACCCCAGAACTGTGTGTTGATGAAGATATATTACCCTGTATCTTCACAGCTCTCCCGCCAAGTGGTCTCCCACCTCTGCTTTGTGCCACTCTGGCTGCTTTCAAAGGTTCATTTGTTAGCTCAGCTCACACTAACATCATGTCTGTGGTACAGATTTCCCAAGAAGGAATGAATTCTGCTCTTCTCACAGGGTGGTGTGCTCCCTTTGCCCTCCTGTCCTGGTATGGCTTTGCTAGAAGTAGTTAAGCTGGAAGAGGACTGTTCCATGTGGCCTGGTGCCAGGATGGGCATGATGGAAGACACAAGGAAAAGCGACCTATGAGAGGTGTGCTGCATCCAGAGAGCCCATGAGCATCACCCAAACCCATGTTTAAGTTTCATTCCTTCTTGAGTTCCTGCACAGATCCAGTCCCCTCGTTGATGTCCCAGATAATCACCTTCAGCAAGCACTGGTCTGGGTATATTATGGGTGGCTGGCACACCAGGGCATCCTCAAGCCTTCTCCTAGTTAACTCACGATTCTTCTAATGAGCCCTCTGCTATTCAGACTGTCTCAAGACCTCAAGTTTTTGTGTTTTCTGCTTGGCTGGTTGGTTTTGGGGTTTTTTGTTTGTTTCTTGCTTTTTTAAAGATAGTACTGATGCCCACACATGCTATAAGCTTGCTCTAAATTTTCTAGTGTGCTACACTTACACCTCCATGACCCAGCCCACAGCACGTGAAACCCATCCACATGGCCAGATCTATGTTAACAACAAATTTGTACCTAGATGGCCTGAGCATATATTTCCTGCGTATCTACTCTGTTTTCCACTATGAATCAAAACCAGATCAGTACTGCTATTCTGCTCCATCAGCTTTCCTGATCAAATCAGTCCATTCATTGAGAGGACTGTTTGGCTGTATTTACATATAATGTATTTCTTTCCTATTCCTCATTATACATATGTAATTATTTTCACATTGCATTCCCAGAGGTGAGTGACAGCATACAGATACCAGGAGATGCTATTCTGCCTCCAGCAAATGTTCTGAGAAGTGTATGGTAATAGTAAGGGCCCTGTTTCCTTGGTTACATTTAGCAAATTTGCATGCCAGCGTGGTGCTATTCATCACCAGAGACATCGTAGACCTGTCCATGGAGAGAGGGTTTTGGAAGTGAATAACCTTTGCATTCTTAGTTTCTGCTTTGAATATATGGATGAGGAAAAAATAGTTGTCAACATATGCATAGCAGGTGAAAGGCAGGCTGAGAAGCTGAGTCCTGGAAGCCTTTGGTAATGAAATTGGATCCTTTATAAGACTGGGCAAACTATCTGTGGCAGTGGTTGCAGGAGCAGCTCATATGTTTGGCTCTAGAGCCACTTATGAATGACCTTGAGATAATGAGATGATCTTGCTCAGCACTTGTGTCCTGGCCGCTCTCTCTGATTATGCACTGTGATGGGGAGTGACAGGACTCTGCTGTTGAATGCTCACCCAGTATTCCCTGGAACATGAGGTATAAAGGAGATTTTTCCCCGCGGTGTGTAAAAGCAATGTATCGAGAGCAAGTTAAGCTGCCCACAGAGGCCAAACTAGTGAAGGCAGACCAGTGGAGACTGTCCTGGAAACTAAAGCTTCCCCTCTCGGATAGACTATGGCAAAAATATCACCTGCCTTCTTGAAGGGATGTGTGTGCCTGGCTGGAAGGGATCAGCCTTGTCCTAGCAGGCAGAGCTTCCCCCATGTTCCCCAGGCAGAGTGGATAGATGGTGTCTCATTCCTACATGAATGACACCTACAGGTGTCTCATTCCCTGGAGGGACCTGGACAGGCTGGATTGATGGGCCAAGGCCAATTGTATGAGGTTTAATAAGGCCAAGCACCAGGACCTGCATTTCAGCCACAACAACCCCAAGCAATGCTACAGGCTTGGGGAAGAGTGGCTGGAAAGCTGCCCGGCAGAAAAGGGCCTGGGGGTGCTGGTGGACGGCCAGCTTAACATGAGCCAGCAGTGTGCCCAGGTGGCCAAGAGGGCCAACAGCATCCTGGCTTGTATCAGGAATAGCGTGGCCAGCAGGAGCAGGGAAGTGACCGTGCCTCTGTACTCGGCACTGGTGAGGCCTCACCTCGAGCGCTGTGTTCAGTTCTGGGCCCCTCTGTACAAGAGGGACATTGAGGTGCTGGAGCGTGTCCGGAGGAGAGCTACCAGGCTGGTGAGGGGTCTGGAGACCAGGTCATATGAGGAGAGGCTGAGGGAGCTGGGCATGTTTAGTTTGGAGAAGAGGAGGCTGAGGGGAGACCTCATTGCCCTCTACAACTACCTGAAAGGTTGGAGAGAGGTGGGTGTTGGCCTCTTCTCCCAGGTGAATAATGACAGGACCAGAGGAAATGGTCTGAAGTTGTGGCAGGGGAGGTTTAGATTAGATATTAGGAAGAATTACTTTACTGAAAGAGTGGTCAGGCCCTGGAACAGCCTGCCCAGGGAGGTGGTTGAGTCACCATCCCAATACCTCTAAGGTATTTAAGAAATGTCTAGATGTGGCACTTCAGGGCATGCTCTAGTGACAGAGATTGTAGGGTTTTTTTTGGTGTGTGTATAGTTGGACTCGATGATCTCAAAGGTCCCTTCCAACCATGAAGATTCTATGATTCTACAGTAATCAGTGGAAATGGGATTCTCCCCTGAATGAGCCATTTGTGTCACAGTATACAAATTCTGCTGTAGGTCCAGTCCTAGCTGACAGTTTCAGTGTCCCACACCAAGGCATTCCATTCATTTAAATTCTCTTTTCATAACATTTTTGTTAAAAAGAACTTTAATGTGTCCATTTGGTGACCGACAGCCAACGTCCCTGCCACTCACTGAGTAAAAGCTCTGCTACCTTTCAAACTGGACAAGGACAAATGGTACTCCAGTGCCTCAGAAATGGATGAGGATTCAAGGGTTCTGGGTTGCTCTGCCCATGATCAGCTGCACACATGTGGGTAACTCTACCTGGTGTTCCGTTTCTCCTTTCCATAAATGTCTCTGCTTTGTCAAGTGCTTTGAAAGCTATGGAGGGAAAGTGCTGAGTAGTAAGAAGTATGTACATAGCTGCATTTCCAAACCAGGAAAAATGCAAGTGCAGTTTCCAGTAACACATTAGAAATGGATTGAACAGTAAGCCATTGATCCAGACACGCAGGCAACTGAAGACAACATAAGCTGTGAGTTTATTAAATTGATGTACCAGCTATTTTCCAAGTTGTTCCGGGACATGAGTTCACTGAGTTCCCACCAGTGTGGTAGCGCAGATGGGACTACATGCAGGGCCTCTCTCCCTCTCCAAACCTCACGGTGGTGCACTGAACTCCCCGGCTTTCGCTATTGTGTCTCCTCAGACAGCAACTGCAAGCTGTGCTGAGCTAAATGTCTCTGTGAAGTGCTGTAATGAGAGTGTTACACTTCAAAATCTATTGCCCTAACTGTGCCTTTGTGGCGCTAAGAGGAAGACAGGATGGGCTGAGGTTTTATAGAGGCCCAGCTGGAAAAATTCCTTCCTGATCCCCCAAAGCAGCATCCTCCTGTCAAAGCTACCTGTGAAGGAGGAAAGAGGTAACTCCCAGACACTCTGATGCAAATGCTTAAATTACCAAAGGAAGGGTAAAAGCCAGCCCCCTCCCCTCTACTTCAAACTGGCTAATGGGAAGGACGAATTTTTACCTCTCTCCTTTGTAAAGGGCTTTGCTGCCCCTTGGTCTCCACCTAACTCAGCCTGATTAAATCTTGGCACTTGATGAAATGGGGAGAGGGGTTTTGAGATAAGCTCTTTCAGAGCAGTAGTTCATGGTTTAAGTCTGGGAAGAGTGAACACTGTTTTTCTGTTTTACAAAAGAGATTCTTATCAGTGTAGAAATTAATTACCTTTCCTAAAGTTTTAATATTTTCCCTCATATTGCAAATTAAGCTGTGGGGAGATTTATTGTCAGTACATAAAGTGCCAGCGTTGTCTGGCCAGGGTTTCGTTTTTTTTGGAGGTGCCCTTCAAACTGTCACTACGGGCATCAAAAACTAGGCCGATGACTCCAATTTAAATTGCAAAGAAACTAATTTTAAGGTACAGAAACATTGTCAATCCCGGCATTTGGCTGGTGTATGGAGTTGCATTGGCAGGTGGTTTGAGCGAGCGCTGCTTCAAGCAGCACTAGCTATGGGCATCGGGGCATCCAGCTGTGAAAACAGATCTGCATGGCACAGTAATGATAACTGGTACTCGGGGAACTCTCTTGATCTTGAAGAATCCCAAAGCGATTTCTGGCTGGTCAGGACCACAGCCAGGTGTACTGGAACCAAGATACTGATACCATTTGTGTCTCTGCTGGGGGCTCATCCGTCAGACGCAGATTATTCCTTTTGGCTCTGCCTCTCGTTGGGTGCTAGACGTCTTGCTTCCCAAGCGGTACTTTCTTCCCTATTACAAGTCTTTTATTTCCTTGGTAGCTTATAGATTAGTCAGAGCAGGAGCCAAGATCCTAAATCCCAGCTCTGTACAAATTTGCAGGGGTCAGAGCCAGCCTCAGAGCTAAGCCTTAACTGCTTGCAATAATCACCAGCCTGAAATCATAAGGGAGGCCTTCAGACTCTGGTGAGATGGAATTCAAAATCAATTTAAAAAAATGTGGCCTTTTTATTTGCTGCTTATATTTTGTTCCTGGTTTCAAGATCTTCTTCGTGAATTTAGGAGTTTTTTTCATTATAAATGAAAGTGGAAATTGTCATGTAATCTCCAGATGCCAGAAGAGAATATCGTGTCCGCTACAGGGAGGTTCTTGATAAAATCATGGGAGTGGGCAGCTGGATACATGGGCCTATGAAATTATTTTAATAATAACAGAGTTCAAAGGCTTCTGCCAGACCCCCTGTGTTAGGCCCTGTAATCCCTAAAGAATTTACAGGCATATATAGTCTGCTTTAGAGTATCTCTGTTCTTTCCACGTTTGAGAAACAAAAATTATCATTTCTGCATAGATGTAAATTCTACGCCAAGTAAACAAAATAAGGTTGTCCTTGTTTCTCAAGGGTGAGCAATGCCAGTGGGCCTTTCTCTTTTAAAAGATGTCCTGGTTTCAGCTGGGATAGAGTTAATTTTCTTTCTAGAAGCTGCTGTATTTTGGATTTAGTATGAGAAGAATGTTGAAGAATGTTGATAACACATATTGTTTTGGTACTTGCTAAATAATCTTTATATTGGTCAAGGACTTTTTCAGCTTCCCATAGAGGCTGAGAGGGAACACAGACAGGACAAGCTGGGCAAAGGGATATTCCATATCACAGACATCATGCTCAGTATATCAATGGGGGTTGGCTGGGGGACAGGGATCCACAATTACTGCTTGGGCTGGGCTGGGCTGATCATGGGGTGCTGAGGGCAACTTGTGTTGTATCACTTCATTTTGTATATTCTTCTACCATAATAATTATTATGATTGTTATTGTCCTCTTCCGATCCTGTTCTATTAAACTGTCTTTATCTCAACCCACAAGTATTTTTTCCTTTCCCCTCCTTTTCTCCCTCTTCTCCCTACCCATCTGTCTTACCTGGGGGTGGGGGCGGGCGCTGCAGGCTCTGAATTCCAGCCCTGTGCCTCCTGGGCCAAAGCAAGAAGAGCAAAAGGAAAACTCGAGGGAAACATTTGCTTGTTGTTGGGTTTGTTGTTCAAAATCCTACATCAGTACATACATTACAGTTCTTGGCATCTGGATAGCTGTTCAAAGCCCTTGGCTTAACCCAAATATATGGATTAAATGCAGAAAATACAGTTTAACATATTTTAACTTTTTTGTTTCTGGTCAAACATGAGTCTTTAGCTGATAGCCCTGGTGTGAAACCGTCTGCTCAGCTGAGTATGGGCTTCTTGAGGCTGCACATGTGCTTATACATTATACATTATACTAGTGCTCTGCACTCTCTTGCCTCCACATGTGACCTCCCCGTGTGTTAATGACAGAATTGGTCCCCTCAGAGTTGCGTGAAGGAGAAAGAGAGGAGAGAAAAGAAAGATACGTTTAAAGATGGGAAAGGGGGAGTAAAGATGCATGTGTGTGGGTAACACAATAACTCACGTACTTCTGAGCATCTGAACTATATTTGGTATGAACTGTATTTGGACAGCCAACAGGAGGTACTGACACTAAAAAGAGAAAAATAATTTGATTAAAATTACATGTCTGGAGACAGAAATCAAAATACTGGGGAGTCTGAGTCCACAACCGAGGCCAGAACACATAATTCAATTAAAGGAAATTCAGTTTAATTTATAAAGCAACCTGGGTCTAATACTTTTGCCAACATGGGCAATCTTAAGAGCTAGATTGGGTTAAAGATAATGATTGTGGAAATCAGTTTTTCACCCTGATCTTTTCAACTTCAAGGCAGTAGAAACTTAATAGTGAAAATCTTATGGAACATATTAGCGATATTTCTTTCCCTTTTGGGTGCATGGAAGCACAGCTTTGGGGTGTTATGGCGGGACAGAGTGCATAATGGACACGCCTTTAGAGTTTCGGTCCCCCTTTAAGAAATACATTCTCACATATCATTTAAGATCCTTTCTAAAATCACAACAGACAGCATAGGTACATTGGGCTGAGTTTAGTTTGCATAAATAAAGTATGCCCAGGTTAGCTTTCCCCCTTTCTCCCACAGAGGCAGCAGAGAGCTATTTTTCTTTTTATCCTTGCAAGTCATCCAACTTTGAAATATACAGAGCGTAAACCAAATTTAATAACTGAAAGTCCTCTATGAGCGTAGATCTGTATTTCCTAAGTTATGCTGACTTCTCCAAGTCACAGAACATCGGAAATGGAGAGTGTATAATGGGGAAGTAACGCTCCATGCTGTCCTTACACTTTATACTAAGCATCTGCTTTTGGCTACAGTCAGAGAGGAGAATCAGCTACTGGACCTTTGACATGAGCTGGTATGGCCATTCCTGGGTTATATTAAGATACGTATAAAATGCTTAAAGAAAAGATCTTAAACCAAAACAAGAAATCATAATACGTACAGCTTGTCCAGCACACACATAAAACTGACTTGTAACTGAGGAGCCTGCGCCGGCAGTGGTAAAGAGCCTAGCAACGTAGAAAGTGCGTGTGTATCTATGAATGCTTATCTGTTTTCAAGGGAGAGGTAAATATCTAATTAAAGCAAAATCTACTTCAGAGCCTGTTAGAACCCAGTTCTTCACAAAGATCTGAGCCTTAAATCAGTCAAATTAATTAAAAAACTTCTACTTTGCGACATCAAGAAGCCAGTTACTGTGGTAAATCTCCGATGGCTTAATTTTTGTTTCAATTTATTGAGGACGGACTACAGCCTGGCACACTGAAAAGTGACTTATTGGTGGAAACCTGGCAAACAAATAGGTGCTCTGAGATGAGGGCAGGACTCTTTGCCATTACCAACCATCTTGATTTAAACTTTGGATTAAGTAGAAAAAGATGGAGAAAAGTGCCTTTTTGTGTGCACAGAAGAAAAAAAAAGTAGACTCCGTTAATTGCATGCAATCCAGCTGGAGTGATATATATCCACTACAAGTTTCTTTTTCTGGGTAGGAGTCTGAGCACTTAAACCAGGAACACACATTTTTCTTGTTAAATTCTCAAAATTCAACACCTCTATTTTACTCCCAGAAACACAAGTATTTATGTTTCACATTAAAAAATAAGCTGTTTGGGCTCCCATACATTTCAGACAATGCTTTTTCCTTGGTTTCCATTAAGTTGATGTAACAGACTCTTGTTCTCTGCCCCTGTGTTTTACCAGCTTTCAGGCAGGCAGCATCTCACCTTCCAACGGCAAAAGCAAATCCTGTTTCTCATCAGTTCTCTGAGATAGCCCACTTGTTCGCTTGGTTTGCGATTAGGCTGAGGTGCTCACCTAAGAACCTGACTCGCTTTGTTGGATCAGATTTTGCAAGGTTCTTGTGTTTCTACAAGCTTTCAATAAAATATATGGGAAACAGGAGGCGGTCAAGTTCGGGCATGTTGCTGGCGAGAAGAAATATCCTGAATTAACATAGCAGGTGTCAAATTCAAAACTATCTGGAGAGAATATGAAGTTAATGCAATTAAAATGTAAAAAATATTTCAGATTTTTTTTTCTTTTCCTGATAGATTCACCACATTTTCTTTGGGATATTTTCTTCAAGTTATGATCAACAGAATTCAAGGGAGACCTGAGAAGTATTTATAATATCATGCCAAATAACACGAATATTTCAAAATTCAATTGCAAGGAAAGTATTGTAATAGAAACTAGTTACAATGAAAGATCTGTCTAACAATATTATGGAACAACCAAATGGTTGGTTCTAAAAACAGAAAGGAAAATATTGTGGTTTTGCTTCAAGATAAATATTTCTGCTTTATGCATGCTATAAAAATGTATCCCCTTCTGGACAAATTAGCCAGTTCTAAAAAAAACTGGCTTTTTTTGCACTCCCTAAATCTTTCTTTTTTTAATGACCTCTGTGCCACAATTTTTGCCTCCAAGCAGTAATTAACCACTCTGCAAGTCACCACAAGTAAGCCAGAAATGAATTACACTTAAAAAAAAAAAAAAAAATCTGTAGCATTAATATAGTTTAAACCAAAGTAATCAAACTTGTGCTGCTACCCTCTTGTGTTTTTCAAGTACGAATGTTACGAAATTTTCAATGGCTTTCAGTGTCCCGCATAACAATTGTGGTGGAAAAAACTGCAAAGCCTGAACCACCAAAGGAAGTCTGAAATGAGCAGAACTGTCCTTGAACACACCTTAAAATAGTTTACATTTATTATCCAGGCAAAGCGATACTTGCTTTATGTAACTTTTTTCCAGTGTCTTGCACAAAACGATGGGAAAATATGCAAATAAGATTAAGCATCTTGCACCGCATTTGATCATATCTTGCAACATCTTAGGGGTGGAGAAAATATGAGGAATGCCGTCATCCAATTTTCCCTCGGGTTTCTAGTTAACCCGCAGAATGTCTACATACAGAGCTTGATTCTTTCACTTAGGCTGGTACCGGTTGGGAGTAAATCTATTCAAGTCAACAAAACCTCCCTCAGGCATACAATGCTTAGAGAATTGAAGGCTGCACATCCTATCAGTTTACAGCTACAAATCTTTCAGTAAGATTATAGTAAATCTCTTTGCTTCTGAGATATGACCTGCTTTGTTTAAGGAATACACAGCAATATCTTTACTATGTTTGCTTTCCATCAGCTTATATAGCAGCAGTTTTTATCAGGAGCTTGTCTCTGACTTCACCTTTGACAGATGACTTGGATTTGCATGGCCAATATTGCCAAATTAGAATGAAGTGCACAACTTCACAATTTTTCATCAGCTTTCTGACCAATTTACACTGAAGTGTGACATACCTCACTATTTAGATCTCTGCTAAGCTTTCTGGGGTAAGATTAATTTGATATCAATGCTGATATGCGACTGTTCCCTTTTTACATCAAGGAAAAATAGATTTTTAAATAGGAATTTCGAAGCAGTGTGATTAAAATACTTTATATATGTCTAAGCATGTATTTTGGAGTCTGAGAATAAAGGCCATCTTTGAATTTGTTATGCCCCAATCCATTAAACCTGTAGAAAATAGATTAGCAAAACTAAACCTTTTAATCTCTTGGAATCTAATTATGTAATCCATACTGGGAAGAGAACACAAAACCTGAGATACACCAATGACAAATTGACTTTGAAGATCAGCAAAATTAATTAAAAATTATTTTTATGGGCATCACAACTTAACATTACAGTCAACTTTTTAGCCTATATTACGTTCATCTAGGCTGGAAATATTTCTGGGTGAAATCTTGAGGAAATTCCCACCTGCTGTCTACATTCATATTTGGAGTAACTATATGTACCACAGCAAAATTTGCTAGATTTACTTAAAAAAAAATAAAATCAGACTTTTGACTGCTTAGTCAACCTAAATTGAAACGGGGCACTGAGACGCATTTGACTTTGGCATTCAGAGTGATCCAATATCAGCATTGCATTCTGCAAGCATGTGTGTGTACTACCTTGTATGATACGTAGGTATCCCCAATGTAGGCGTACATTTATTTCTTCCGTTATTAGTCCATTTTCTCTCTATGCATATCAGAAACCTTGGAGAAGAAAAAAGAAAATCTTATGAGTTATTACAAAAGGTTTTCTGGCCAGCAGAAGGGCTATATTGCATTCAGTCAGTGCAAAATGACTGAAGAGCCAATGGGACGCTCCAGATTTCTATAAGACAATCTGGGAGCCTTAGGCATTTTCCAAAACCATTGCACCAAAATACCACTCGTATCCTACTTCTTTTGCCGTACCGTTCATATTTTTGGTTGCTCTTTGAGGACAAAAAAAATACAGGTCTTGGGCATTATATCTGAGAGTGTAAAGGAACAAGGGTTCTGTCACAGAAACTGTGCAACGCTTTTGAAGAACCAGGCAGGAGATAAAGACAACTAAAATGTAAAGTGGAATGCTCTCTTTTGTCTTCTTTGTTCCCCTTCACACAGGTTTCTCTGCTCACCACTTTACTCTTCCCCTCCCCCCCATTATTTAATTTCTTCCTGGATTTCCTTTTCCACTAGTTGACCCCTCTTTTCTGTATTTCTGTCTCACCATCACAAGTCTGACATTGGACTTGTGAGGATGGGCTGCCATCAATAGCCATGAGGTCTCCTCAGTGCAGCAGCCTCCTCACTGTAGCAGAGCTGGCAGCGGGGGGAAATCCAGTACCAGGAGCAGCAGGAGAAGCAAAGTACATCCATTCCATACGCTGAGGTAGCAACTCCTCTGAGAAACAGTCAGAACCCACGGATGGGGACACAGAGATCTTAAGCTGCCGTTGAACACCTCTGTACCCATTTCACCTGATGTGAAGGCTGGACCAGGAGCTGGAGCAGGAGCAAGAGCAGGAGCTGGAGCAGGAGCAAGATCAGGAGCTCACTCGATGAATCTATCAGGGTGGTGAAGCAGTCTGCATTTCAACCAGAGTGACTCTACTTAGTTTGAACTTTCTCAGAGTGGATTTTGGGGGGCATTTCTGCTGTTTTGTTGTCTGGGTTAGCATGACAAACCCAGTGTTTGACATCTGCATAAAGCATCTATGAAAAAAATAGGTTATTACCAACACAGCATTACTTCTATGCACAGGAAAGGGTTAACACAATAGCACGTTTCTCTCCCTCTGCTTGCTCCCACTTCTGGTTATGGGAAGCAGCCTTCTCTTTTTTGCTGGGTGCCTCTGTGCACGTGCTGAAAACCCATGTTCCCAGTTCCTGCATATCTCTAAGCATTTCAGTTTTCCCTTTGTTCTTGGGCTCTGCCTGGGAAAGGTAAATCTTACTTGCTGGATTTCCGTCAGGCAGATGTGGTCCCCAGTTATTGGCTGCTCGTGTTGTTCCCTCCAAAGTTTCCTTTATAACCTTATCTTTGGCATTGTCTCATTTCCTGCTTGTTTTCCACCAGGACTTGCCTTTGATTTAGCAAGTGAACTTACAGGCAGATCATGTTTAAAAAATATATACGGGTGCCTTATTCCCCACCGAAGCCTCGGGAGGGCTGTTCGAGCGCCTCCCTGTACTGCTCAGAGGGGTTTTTGAAACTAATTGCAACTCCTCCTTGGCTAGCTTGGCTGCCCTCCTGCCTGCAGCTGTCTTCTAGCTCTGAAAGTCAAGGACGACCCCGAGAAAAACAAACAAAGGGAATGTTTTGTTGGCTTCTAGTTTAAAATAATTGCTTTGCTTAGACCTTGTAACAACCTCCATCATTAACTTTGGGGAGGGGGTTGTTTCCTTAAATCCAAACACGTGCTGACACTGTCTGGGAAATTTGTGACTTAACCCACAGAGATGGCATGACCTTCTGCTGGGATGAATAATTTTTGAACAGAATTTCCAGTGGCACTTAGTGAGCTGTGCTGAGAAGGTCGCATACATAGCGTTACTCATGATGATAACAGCATCCGAAACCTTATCATTACATTTTTGTGTTCATAAATATTTCAGCAATAATTTGTGGCATTTTGCACTCAATTTTTTACATATGCAGAATCAAAGACTGCTAGCAACAAACCAGTGAAGCAAAGGGCAGTGAAGCTGCCATTCCCCATCTGGTATATGTATTCCTTGATTTTGTATTCCCTGTGTATCCCAAGAAATGGGCTGTTTTGGCTTATATGTTAATGGCACTGTGACGTGGGGCTGAAGTGGGGTCCTCTGGAGACAAAGGTCTACCACATAGCCATCAGAAACTGCTTAAAAATACACTTCACAGCCACTCCTGTCTATTCTACAGCATAACTACGACCTGCTTACCCTAGAGCAGGATTGATGAGATAGCAGCTAAAAAAATTTCAGAAAGGAGCTTTTCACTGTCTGCTGGGGAGAGAAGAAAGCAAGAGCAATAAACCAAGAGCAAGAGCATGCAAATGTTCAAGAGCAGTAGGTGAGAAGATGTTATCCTGCCTGAGGTCATCTAGTCACCTTTGTGTGCTAGCTTTGCTTTTAATTTGTCAACCAAGAAGTTGAAGCTTCTCTGCTTTTTCCTACAAAGAAGTTGCTTGCTTAGAACAAACAAACAAACCAACCCAAAGATTTCTTCTCAGCTGTAGTCATCCTCCTTTTTGTGCTCATCTTCACAGCAAATACTCATGAGTGTTGATTGGCATTTAACCTGGCAATAAATTCAACATTTGCACGGCCCCAAGTCGAGCCCTATTGCATAAAGCAGTTTGTCAAACACAACGTAGCTCCAGAGATCTCACAAGAAAAAAACAAGTCGACGAGATACAATTAAGCCAGGATAAGAGTGCAGCAAGGAATTATAGTAGATATAACCACTTTGTTGCTGCTGTTCTTCTCAGTAACTACACATAACTAGGTTTCATTTTATTACTTACAGTATTGCAGTGATGACTTATTAGAGAAATTTGGTTAAGGATGACATCTTGGCTTCACGGTTTTTTACTGGAAGCTCTCTCTTACAGGGCTGCTTTGCAAATCAGTAATAACTTTGCTCTGTACCTTAAAACGGGGAGATGTGAAATGTCTATACCAGTGATTTAACCATAGGAAAAAGCACAGTAGAATATAATGGGTCTAATGCATCCAATTAAAACCAATCAACAGAGTTCATCTACCAGTTTGTTGATACATCCAGTAGACTTCTTGTGAACAATCTGCAGATCGCTTGCATGAAGTGCTTGTGGAACAGTTTTGGACAGAGAAGAGACCTTATCAGACTTCAGGGAATAGTCAACCCTCCCCCCGCCCCCCCAAATCCTAAAAGCACCGAATGCACAATTTGCTAGGAAATGTTTGCATTTTACCTTTACATTTTGTGCTTAAAAAAAATCCACAGTTGCAGTTTGGTAAGAGCTGTGATAGTGCATATTTCTTGGGTGACTGCTTAAGCACACATTTTGCTCTGTTAGGGGGTTTAATCTTGCTGGATTTCAATGGGATCCTGCCTGCTTATTAGTAATAAAGGGATAGATTAAGTAAAAGTGCAATGCTGACAATATTTCGTTTTTATACCAGAGAAATGAAATGCAGGTAAGAAGGGGTGAATGATTGTGAGTTCCATAGACGACTCTGTGGGTCTCAGAATAGGTCTTGAATGACACTATAAAACTCTGTAAGAGGCACACTGTTTCTTAGAGTTTTCCATATCTACAACCATGATAGCTGCTTTAATCTCTGATTAAGAAACGAGGTCTACAGAGCATCCTGCTCTACCAGTTGCAAAGTAGGCATATCATACGATGACAGAAAAGCATCAGCAGCATTTGGGTCAACTTCACACTATGACTTATTAAGCCTTTTATAAAATAAAGCTCAAAGACCTTATTAATATCAACAAGGTGTGTTATAGACACTCTTAATGGCAGGGATTAACCTTGTCATGGTTTGCTCCTTTCGTTACAGTGCTAACAGCGAGCTAGGCTTATCATTCTGTTCACTGTACTGTATCTTTATTGAGTGCAACGAATAGCTGATTTGGTCTTATTCACAGCAGTAAAATGATATTTCAGGATTTCAACTTTCAGGATATTATGAATTTCTTCTGCAAAGCATGGATCTAAGCCTTGAGATACTGTGGCTAATCAATTCTATTAATTTCTTGTTGAAGCAGTGAAATAAATTTTCTGACCTCTTATGTATTTCTCCAGTTGTGAACCAGCCAGGAGAATTGTGGGGACGTAACAGACCTTCTGGTTAAAAAAAGAAAACAAAACTGGAATACTGAGCTGTAAATTTAGGGGTAAATTCTAATCTCAGTTGCGGAAGGTGCTGGAGATTTATTTCAGTATCCCTGAAATCCCTCTTAGTGGTATTTGGTATCCCTGCTAGTGGCCTCTGCTGTATTAAAACTGGGAGGGTTTGAATAAGACTGAAGAGTGTTTTGGAAAAGGGCTATGACTCCAGAGAAAACAAAGTAACCCCAACAGTTATCTACAGCCTTCAACCACTGATGGAACGCTTCTGTTTATCCCAGACTCTAATCAGCCTGTCAGTATGGAGTTGGCCACCTAAAGCACACTATTACATTTTAAAGCACAGACAGTAAACTTAAACTGCGACTTCCCAGGAAAGCAAGCATGTTCACTTAAATCTAAGAGATTAAAATATTTATGTATACCTTATCATTTCAGGCTCTTCATCTGTGAATCTTCATGCCAGGGGAACCTCTTACGTCTGATTCCTGCTTCCATTAGACTAAATGACAAATTTCCATGGGACAGGTGAAAATACTCAAGACATCAGAGACTCAAATAATACATCGTCTTTTAAAGTAGACTGAATAAATAGAGACAAAAACCTGCCACAGTAGTGGATCTTAATGACTGTAATGCACATTAGGTTGGAAACTAGGACAATTAACAGTTTAACATAACAACAGAACATGCAGAACAGTCTCAAGGATGGCTCAATAGATTCACTTCAAAGTCAGGCAGAATCCACATCTGGGAAGAGGTAATGCCTTTGTCTGCAGCTTCCCTGAAGTGAGTGTTTCAATAATTTTTTTCTACCCTAACAGCTGTGGAAAAAACTCAGGGGACTTGCTGTGTTTGAACCAAATCTCAAGGTGATCTGTTTCAATGCAGCTAGTAAAGGCTGCTGTAAATACAAGGAGATCAATGTGCCTTTTTATAAAGGGGGCAGGAGAGGTAAAAAGGTATTCCTGCTGCAGAAGTGTCTCACTGGAGTCTGCCAGGACACCCTGAGGTGCGTGAGACCTCCAAACGTACACACGAAGTGATCCTCCGTCTCATGGGCTCACCAGCTCCATCACTCTTCTACCAGGCCTGGAGGATGGCATGGGTACTTCTGCGTTGTGATTAACCTGACATCATTTATTTTGTCCTCAAGTTTTATATCAATCTATTTCTGCCAGTCATTTATTAATTATTTGGGAACAGTATTTCAAAAGGGAGGCCCGAGTATCAAAGGTGCAGTTATAATCTTAGATGTCACATAAAATCCTATCACCATGTAGATATATGAGGTGTTTGTAGGTACAGGTGACCAGCTGGGCATTCACCCAGTTAATACCCTGAATAATGCACAGGTTCACACACATATCAGAACTGTGCGCACAAATGAGGTGGGTGTGAAAATGGACCTTCACAGGAGCTCCAGCTAGATGTCTTCTGCTAGTTACGGTCTGAAAGTGCTCCCATAGCTGCATGAATGAACGGCAGGAGGTGAAAGAACTGCAGCGCAGTCAGTGGAGTCATAGAATCATAGCATGTGTTGGGTTGGAAGGGGCCTTCAAAAGTCATCTAGTCCAACCCCCCTGCAGTAAGCAGGGACAGTAATGTCAGTAATGGTTATACTGGTTTGTCAGGAGACTAAGTGCCACTGGTTCCCATTCCTGGGCATGTCCTAAAAAACATTTAGAGCTTCCAGTGAATTGATCTGATCTGAAGTTACCCACTACCTTTCAGTGCTTTGTTTTCGTAATCCTGATAACTGTTTATCTTTACAGGGTATGATTCTATGGGATTTTTTTTTGTGTTATGCTTTGCTTTGCTTTGCTTTTTTTTTTTTTTGCCTGCTCCATTCCAATTTGAACCACTTCAGTGGAGTAAAGGGTTGAGACTTGGATCCGATTTCTCCAGCTGAGATGGAAAAACATCCAGGGAATACAGGGTGTCTTTTGCAGTTCTTGTGCTTTCAGCTCCAGCTATACCTTGCTAATACCCAAACTGTTTTCATCTATGCTGGGACTAGTGCCAACAGCCAGAGTTGGCCCAAATACAAGGAAACTGTAAATGAACTGCCCCCTCAGCTCTCTCATGCACAAGCTAAAGGTATCAGCGGACCTGGTCCTATTTTCTCATTTGTGGACATCCTTTTATGCAGATTCATCCCGTTTGGGCACCAGAGACAGGAAGAAAGCCTAACGTGCCTTTGAAATATAACACACTGCACTTAAAGTGGGATCTGGAGGAATGACTTATATCCCTTGCAGAAACAAAGATATTTAAAATCAAGGTTAATATGGAGACAGTGCAAACTGGCATGATTTCCCTTTTGTTTATGTTTCGTCTCAGCTGTAATTTCAGGGCCACGGTGCTGAGGCAGAGCGGGGCGCCAAGGCAGATAGCTGACAGTAAGCCACAACCATGGCGAGCCCCGTGTCTCCTCTGGAGAAAGGGCTGGGGTTACAGGACCATTTACTTAAGAAGGCAATTGAAGTCCCACGTCTGAATGCTCCCCGAAGATTCAGATTTTGAGTTTGAACCCCTTTCCTCTCTGAAGACAAATTAGGAACTAAACTTAAAGTGAGTAATCAGAGATGTCCCTAGTGGAACAGAGTTATTTTAATGTAGTCCAGAAGACTGAAAAAATGAAGAGTATATGAGCTGTGTGATGAGTATGTCAAGAGAAATTTTAGGAGAACTTTCCATTGTGTTGGGAGGTAACTGACCCAAGTAAAGGAGACTAATGGAGCAGCAGAGGCACTAGGAAACCTTGAGTGTTTGCAAAATCTTTCTGCACTGATTTTGCCTTGGCTTTCCCAGGGGATTGCTTCTGTGGGCTACTTTTCTGCAGCATTTCGATTAAGTAGATCTCTACACATTTTCCTCTGAAGAATCCAGGGACAGATCTACTGAAGGTACCAGGAGAGCTGTAGCCCCAGTGTCATTGTGGCAAGTGATGACCCTTTTGTCACTAGTAGGGAAAGCAGAGGCACTTTTGCACTGCTTTCTCCTCAGCCCTGCTACCAAGCAGCCCTGAGAGCAGAGCCCAGGGTCTGCCTGAAGAAACCCAGGGCACCAAAGTGTGTTAGCAGCCAGGACTAACAAGGGCAAAATGAAACCTCTTTGATTTCCTTCATGACTAGTGCGTAGGTTTAGAAAGCATCCCTCACCGCACGTCAGCACCAGAGCTAAACTCCCAGTAGGGCTGGAGGGAGAGGGGCGGACAAGACCCTCTCGGTGAGTAGATGAGTTGGGTTGATGGTTGCAGGGTGGGTGCAATCTTGTGTAGAGGGCCTGAAAGCTGGCTGCTCAGCATGTGCTCACTGGGAGACCCAGGAGGCAGCGGAGCTGAGTCATCCCCACTTCCACCTGAAGCACCCACTGTCAGGCAGATCTGCATCTTTTAGGTTTTTGAAGCTGGAGGCTTGGCATCACAGCAAAATTAAGAGACCTGAAGTCCCAGTTCATGTTTAGCTTAGTCTACAGCTGAGTCTGTCTCCAATTTCAGTTACTTTATTGGCATGCTGAGCTTGCTCAGCGCTGCTGACAGTGATACCACGCAGCCAGGAGTTGCTCCTGTGACCAGTCTCACACTCTGGTAATATTGTTTGACATCATGCACATTCCCATTTTGTCCGTGGTCCTGCCTCTTTTTAATGAGGTTAGGTGTTACTTCATAGAGTGAAGCTATTTCAACATGATAATTACAAAGTTTTTCCTGTTTAGGAGGAAACATTTACCTTATTTAAAGTTCTGAGAGAGTATCTTCTATTTTTACCAGGGCAGCAGTAAGTTCTGCTTGATTTCTTTTTCTTCTGAGTAATCAACATTATGCATTTTCTTCTATGCATATGTATGTGTTCTATGTCTTATGTATAATCCCACTTCTTACTTCTAGTTGTGGAAAATGGCCCTAAATTAAATAAGCGCGCGTCCCCCCCAGCATTACAATGACTGCATCCTTAGCACTGCTCTGTGCAGCTGAGAAACGCCTCGGAACCACTACACAGAAAGAGAAACTGAGGCATAGAGAGGGCAAGTGGCTTGCAAAGTCAGAGCCAGGCATGAATCTCAGATCTACCGAGTCCCACTTAAGTGCTTTGGCTGCAACACGGTCCTTCTTTTATGGACATTACAGCTGTGATTTGCAAAGAGGCTTACAGAAACTACTTATGCCAACCCATAAGATCTGAGCACCTAACTCCTTTAGTACCTTTGAAAATCCATTTGAAAATATTTTCTCATCCTTTTTTCTACAAAATACTGTCTTCTCTATTCCCCATCGAGGATTATACCTGTTCATAAAGGTGGATCTAAAAAATATTTTTTTTTTCTGACTTGGAAAAAAGCATGCAAGACCCAATATTTGACTATATAGGAGACAGTGTTCAACTGCCTTTTGCTGCCATCACGTTGTGTAATAACTTTTGTTAAGTCCCGTATCTTGTGTCAGAATGAATACGTGCTTGCATAAACAACAGTGTTGCCTCCCCAAATGTTGTGTTCAAAAGTCTGTTGTATGAATATTTAAATAAGGAGTTGGGATTGCTGGTAAATATTTCTATTATTTACCCAGCCAGTGTTCCAGCAGAGAGATGCTGAAAATAACTGCTGTGCCATGTAGCTAAAGAAAAATAGAGGGAGAGGAGCATTGATTGGTTTGTATTTTCACTTTCTGATTCAGAGCTAATTATTTTCTGAGTTGCCGTACATGGAAGAGAAGTTACCGGGGAAGCACAGAGGACAGCCTGTAAAATGTGTGGATTTTAGGGCAAACTGCCAGGCCCCAAATCCTTCTCCCCCTCTATAGACAACCCGAGCAAGTTTAGTAGAACTTCAGCAAATGTCACAGCCTTTCCTGTTTGCTTTGCACTGCTAATATATTTGTGCATTGCAAAACCTTGCATCTTCTTGGGGGAGCAGGAAATCCGTATTCCTCTGTTTGGCAGAATCTCTTTGACTTCTCCTCTCCTGTCATGCTTCGGTCTGTGCAAGGATAAATGCACTGCAACTGGAAAAGTGAGATAAATAGCGTAAGGAGAAATCATTATAAACCTCAGTGCTTGAGAGGCGCATTCTCGGAAACGTGCCAGTCATAAAACCTGACCAGACCTGAAAAATAAAAATCCCTCAAATAATAATATAGGATCCCCATGGACCATTTTCTTATGCGTCTTCCACAAGCATGGAGCATTAAAAGATTGAAAACTCCTTTTCACTTCATTCCATGCAGCCTGAAAAACCATAAGACATACTCCACACGCATTTATAATAATAAACTGCGGAATAAAAGAATTTTCCTTTTTGGGACTGTGCACAAAATGAACCTTGTCCCTGCAAAATTAAATACAAATAAAAGGAATAGGGGACAACCATGGTATAAGCCTAAGTATTTTTACCACCCCTCTTCTGAACGATAAGCTGGAAGAGTGCCGAAAATGGATACTTTCTCCTGTGTTCGGTGGGGCGGTGAAGAAGTGTATATACTTTTATATGTAATTGAAGTGCGTGTCATATAATTTATACGTGGGGTAAGCCTCTTACAGGCAGGCCCAAAGGCTTCCTTTCTTTTCTGAGAAAATTTCAAGTGCACAATGAATGTGAAAACAATGTAAGGAACCTTTGGCCACCCAAGACGTCACGGGCATTGTTTGCTGCGCTTCTGGCCTCGTTGGAGCTGACACGCAGCGTAATGAGTAACAGGACTCCTCCCCGCGGTGCTCTTGTAGGCAAATTACACGACTTGTTTGTGAATCATTCTTCCTCCCTCTCATTAACAGCGACTGGTATAATGATTTTCTGACCACAGCTATCTCCTCGAGGAAACCTTGCTGATGCAGTGTTATACTCATTACACTTTGCAGGTTGACTCCATCAGACTTCACCTTCTGCTTTTGATGGGTGATTCTCATGCATGAGAGGGATGTGCTTTTTTTTTTTGCAGAGATTATTCACTGGGTTATTATGGAAACCACCTTTGATAAATGGGGATCGCCCTAGTAGAAAAAGCCAATTAGCACAACAAGGGTTCTGCAGCATTCCCTTGCCAGCTGTGTTTAAAATAACGCCAAAATGATAAACTAGAAGGATCTATCATGAACAGTCTCCACTGGCACTCGGCCCCTGACTTAGATGTGTTGCCTGACCAAGATTCCCGGCGTGCAGGACATGAGGTATGCAAGGCAGAAAGTAAGGCGTGCTCCGACCTGCACTCTCCTGAATGGCTCGCAAGAAAGAAAAGGCTGGTGATAGCTCTCCCTCTGCTCTGCCTCCCTCCTGCCTCCCCCGGCAGCGCAGCCCGGGATGTGGGGAGCTCCCTGCAGGCTCCCCAGTCTTTCACCTGGCTGCCTGAGCATTTTTTATCCACCGGTGAAGTAAAAGCATTAAAGTTGGTATAATAGATTGACATATTTCTTCTAAGAGAGGAAATGCGTAACAGTGAGGGGTTTTTTATTACAACATTTTTATCTACTTATCTTATAGGTAGGGTTTAATTACTCTCTAATTATCTTTGCCCAAGTTTGCCCAAATTTCTTCCTTCAGATGAACATTATTCAGATCACACATTTATGGATTTGCTACTCATGACATGACCAGTCTGGCATTTTTATTATCCTTCAACTTTATCTCTCCTTCTGAATCAAGGCTGCTGTCGTTGATAGTATTTTACTGCCACAGTTAACTTCAGTTCAGGATTAAGACTGCATTTTTCTCCACTTGATATAAACACCTAAGAAAACAAGGTCTGTGTACTGGGGAGATTATCTGCTAAAGTGACCTTTCAGGGTCCTCATACATTCTTTTGGAAATAGTTTCAGTTGAGCATTAATTTATTATTTCCTGAATCTCTGAAGCTATATTATTTTTTTGTCCTCATTCTCCTGCTTCACTGCTGGCTGTGAATTTATTGATACGACGCATCTTGTGCGGTCGCCCAAATAAGTACTGAGCTGTAATGTCACTAGAGATCGTTTCTCAGCATTCAGACACTTCACCTGCACTGAGCAATGCTCCTACCTTGGCCAATTTGATTTCATGTTTTAGGTAAGGCTCTGCGAGATACAGTACATCACAGTCAAGTACTCAGTATCTCTGCTATGTTTTGTCTATATTCTTTTCTCTCTTTCCTCAAAATCATAAAGCGATATTGCAGTGGGCATCACTTCATATATGCAGGCACAGAAGCATCTCACTTCATTGCATGTTTTTGATCTTCTCTCTTAGCTCTTGCCAGCTTCACAGGCCACAGTAGGTGGCTAACAATTTATTTCCATTGTGGTGGAAGCTCCGTTTTTTCTCCCCTCTCAGTTACCCACCTCTGCTGATCATACACTATTGGACTTCCTCAAGTTTCCTTTGAGACACCCAGAGACTTTTTCAAATCAATGGTTCATAAGTAATTTTGCTTTATAACTTTTTGCCGGGTAGAGTGTACTGTTGTTTGCACAAGGACTGCCAGAAGTTCTTTAACTGTTAGTGAAGATGGTCGTATATTGATTTGTTCATTGATTCCTGCTCTGTCATCAAATTTCTTTTGGAGAGAACAGAGAAATTATTATTCTTTCTCACTCAACAAGGAATATAAAATTACCTTTTGGCACAGAGGCAATTAGTTGGCATTTGATATGTTTCCTGTTAAATGATGAGATAAAGAATATGTGAGTAGTTCATGTTTATCCCTGATTATGAATCAAATCTGAACATGAAATACTTCAAAAGGTCACTCCAAGAGATTTTTTTTCTCCCACTCTCAAGCAATCTACTTATCCACTTATCTACTGTGCTCATCCTCCTATGCAAATACTGTAGACTGAAGTTAAAAGAATGCCTGTTTCTAAATTAACTATGAAAACCTTATACACCTCTGGGACACAGACACCGCTGCCAAACTCTTATTTTTCCTTCGTCCTAGGGAACTTTTGTGTCCAAGCTCATTTTTTTTTAAGATTTATTTTATATTAAAATATTTAGCTAATTAAAAAACATTCCCTGCATGAAACTGATTTTGAAATAGTTGTGGACAATCACTGAGGTGAAAATATGTGTCAAACCAACTTAAGTGAGAAAATTCTACCAAGGTAGAATTAGGAGTCAATGTTGATTACCTAATGCCATGCAGCACAATGTCCTGCAGTGTAAACACAGTCCTTTTGGAAGTTTGTGTGGCCATTTTGGGAACCTCAGACCTAAAAGGCCAGAGTAAAAGTGTGGTCAAAACAGGGACGAGATGCATATAATAGTAGAAGGGTTGAGAGGATTAACATGAAGACTACAGAAGAAAGCAGAGGAAGCTGTGGAGTTGAGGGTCAAGCCAGCGGAAGAAAACAGAAAACTGCCTTTTTGCTTGAGCTAGGAAGAAAATTCCAATTTTGAAGGAACTTCTTAAGGCATAACAACTTGCATAATGACTAAATGGTGCATCATTTCATAATGACTAAATGACGATGGCGAGCTGACTCAGTGCAGTTAATTGCTGACCATGGTGGTAGATGTAGGATCCTCTTTCCAATAACTAGCTTGAGTGAGGGACCACAGCTTTCTCCAGACATAGGCTGCTTGAGTATGTCTTCACCTGTAAAGCAACTTATTCACAAACCAGATGATCTGCCCATGAATAATGGAAAGTTAAAATACGTAGATATGGCATGCCTGCAGCATACAGTGCCTTAGGACAGGATTCAGCTTGCTGACTATGACATTGACGTTTAATGTCTGTAGATGGGATTCGATATGAGCATTGTGTATCTAAACTCTCAAGGGAGCTGACGGAGATCAAGTCAAGACAGATGATGCAGCCTAAAGAATGATTCAGTTCATCCTAATATAGACAGCACCTGAAGTATGAGGAATTTACTTACTTCAACAGAGAGGTTTAATGTTGTAAAACGTGTCCCAAAATAAAGATGGCTGGGACTCTGATGCAGCGTTGTCATGTGGTGTGTAATGTCTGCTACCCCCTCACAGGTGTCCTGGATAACCCCGGGCATCCCAGCTGGCACCGTGTACCCATGCTTTGGTACAGATTCCTGCTGCTGCTCTTGAGGTGCAGCTGGCTGTCCGGACCTGATGTCCACTGAGTCCAGTGAGAGCTTGGACTCTAGCTGAGATGCAGACAGCTACCTGCAGACTCTGATTTTCTCCTGTCTTAAGCTGTGACCCAAGTCCCACCCTTGGTATCTGCATGGTGGTAAAGCATAGCAGCATTCTCTCCTTTAGCATCCATCTCGTCTTGCCGTGGGGTAGGAATAATGATTGGGTGGGCAGTCTCTTGACAGTGAACGTGACTTTCCTTGATTTTTATTTCTGTGGCAAAAACCAAACCTTTAGGAAACCTCTGGAGGTAACTTTGTCTCTTTCATGCAGGCAGTGCCCATGTTCCTAATTCCACACATGTATAACTACTCCTGTAAACTGACTTCTTTTGTCATGGAAGGCGGCACTCATTCTGACCAGGGGATTGTAAGGTACCATCAATGGGTCATTAGTTGTATGTCTCATAATACAAAACTCAGTGACTTTTTACTTACAATTAGACACATTTTGTGGCTTGAAGATGAACACTCAAATCTGATAGTGTGGTGAAATGATTTATCAACATTTATGCACCAATAACATGACTTTGCTAAAACCAACCTTCCTTATGGGAAGAATATGAAACGGTGGTTGGTGTAAATAAGAAAGACACTAGCAGGCTGTGGATTTAAGCTCATCTTGGAAAGGATGAACTTATTCTAGCTGACACATCCAGCTGTGCAAACAGCAGTATGGAGTGAGCTGTGTTAACTTTACTAATACATAAGGATTAGAACAGATCCTGTGCTACATATAAAGGATTCTTTTGCTTATAAAGTACTTGAGTACAGAGGAAAGAAAGGAAATACAGGGGGAACACAAGTTATCTCTCCAGCTCTCATGAAATAAGACCAAAAAACTGTACATTTCAGAACTTAATTCTTATGCACGCCAATAGCTTTTGCTTTTCTGTGGCAGAATTTACACAATATGAAAATTTCCATGATATGTCAGCTCCTAGGAAAGAAAATGATGACTGTGCCAGAACAGTCACACAGAGCTCCTAGTAGTCTGGTGCTGTCGGCCCACTTGAGTGATGGATGACTCCAGCTGGATCCTCAGTAACCGCAAAGGGAACTGAAGCTGTTATCTCTTCTTTTGAAACTGAGAGTATGCAAAAAATTGCAGTCGGACATTGGAGGAGAGGATGTCCCATGCTCACCAATGCTTTAAGGAGAACTGGAATCCTATTTTCATGGAGTTTTGTCCACCCAGTGACTGTGATTCAGGCCTGTGTATTTGTTTTGCTTGCCAGCTTGCCAGAGTTTACTATGACGCAGAGGGGAAAAAAAAATAAAATAAATCTCTATCAGTAGCCATATTACAATGCCACATGTTATCACTGTTACAAAAATACCGGTGTCTCTTAAGGAAACTTTCTAGCCAAGGTTTCGAATGATAGACATGGAGCATGCTGCTTCCGCTAGAATTTCCCCTTTTCTACAGAGCTAAACCACTGCCGGCATCTCGTTAATTCACCCAACTGTGACTACACTGTAGCACCATGTATAGCTAACCTTTGTGTTCAAACAGTTCACTTTGTGAAAACATTTTCTTGCACTCAGTGTCAGGCTCTTTCTTGCTGCTTTTTTTTCCATTGCATCACTTTTTTCCCCCTTCAGCCAGAGATGTGGGAGACCATTTCCCTTTGGAGCATAGGCCAGTGTTGAGCTGTTGAAACAGCAGGGGAGGTTATAAATCTGGACAGGGAGCTGCTCTTCTTCCTTAGCAGCTAAATGCTTTGTGGCCATCGCAGGCGATGCTTCCTCTAACCTCTGTGACCTTGCCTGGTCTCAGACACAGACCTTTCAGTTGGGGTGGAAACCGGCATCATGGTAGCACACTTCCAGATCTGCTGTTACGGAGTCATTTTTTTCAACAAATGTCAAATAGTAATATTAATTTGTGACTTTTCAAGTATGTCCTCAAGACCTTTTTGGACTATTTCACCTCTATAAAGATAGATACAACAGAAGAGTAAATCCAAAAGCTTATCTGAATACAATATCCAAGATGCAAGGATTTATTCCAAAATTTCTAACGCTAAAGCAGTTTGAGCCCTAATTAAAAAATACGCTGTTGCATTCCTTACCTTTGCCAAATATACAATTCCACTGTCCCCCAAAATTATGGCTACTAAAAGCAGAAAAGGTAAAGTCGCCTTTTCAATACCTACAAGTATTATAGATGTAACTTCTGTTTTTTCACAGCAAGAGTTGGCAGGAAATGGATAATTTATATTTTTAGTATGGGATGCAATTTTCACAGTTAATTCTGGAAGAACCTGAAGTATGGGACCCTAAAGTTTTGACAGTTTTTTTTTTTTTGACAGTTTTGATAAGTTCCTTTTGTACCCTTGATAGTAAATGTTTGATAATGGCCAATGGTTCTCATTAAACTGTTCACGTTTCCTGGAATAAGTGAAAATTAAGCAATTTCCCTCTTTTCTGTTGCTTTTATAACACGTACAGAGTATAAAGTGAAATAGCTGATATAGCAGGGGCAAATCATTTTTGTCAAAGTGGTTTTTTTTTCCTTTGGAAAAAAGATTTAAATTATAAAGTCTCCTCTTTCTCAGTGAAGTTTTCATTTTTCATGAAAACAAAAGAACACCATCAACTTCAATTTCCCATTTGCAGCACCCCTGAATCTTGGTACAAACTAGCTGTCTGATGCTTAAAGCTTCACAATCCCTTGTTCGAGATTTTTTGTGTTTTGATGAGAAGGGCAACACCATCCACCATGTCGAGGTCAGGGTGATCATGGTGGGATAATTCCAAACAAGCATTCTTGGACATTCCAGGAAAGAACAGGGAACTCATTGAATTCGGATTTATTTCTGCTGTAGTCTGAAAAGGGGGAACTATTCTACTCCATATAGCATATATAGAGATACTCCATATAGAGCATTTCTGTTCTATATTTTGTAGTAGTCTTTGGTTACAAAAATAAAAGCTGTTCCATGAAAAGGGATTAACTTCCTCACTGTGCTGGAGTCTCAACAGCATCAGTCAGGGTACATGGTAGTGCCTCTGCTTCTGGTCTTTGCAACTATAGTGATCCTGTCTGCCAGTGGCTCTGCTTTAGGAGGTGGTATGGAGCATACAAATTCCCATGGCCTGGCAACGAGAGCAATCTTTTGGGACAAAGAATTGTGGACTTAGTGAGGCTGAGAGCAGTTCAGCTGACATTAGGTGAAAGGCAGACCCTAACGAAGTAGAGTTTTTTCCCTCTTCATGCCTAATGAAGACGTCTACTGAAACTCTGTGTCAGAGTGAAGTTGATGGTTGGACTCAATGACCCCAAGGGTCTTTTCCAACCTAAATGATTCTATGATTAGGTGTGAATGGAGCACAGAGAGGTATTAAATCTTTTGTATTTCCTATATGAAGTAAAATTCTAAATTAATGGGGCTGGATCAATGTCTGGAGGCTCCCTGATTCTCATACAGTCAATGGAAAGAGTGAAGCACCTAACCTCGTTTAACATGGTCTTCACCTGCATGTCCTCAGAGAAATTTATCATTCCTGTCACCCCTATGGGGAGTGCAAATAATTAAACTATGCGGAATGACTCATCAGATACCTAAATTTCATTAAGTTAGAGCTCTGAATGAGTAAACTGGAAAACTCTACCCGAGTTGTGGATCTGTGAATCCTATAAGTGTTCTACAAGGATTTCTCTTCACTGCAGGCAACTGGCACTTAACAGATCAAATCCAAATTGAGTCAGTGGAGAGCTGTAGTTATGGACATGATGAAGATGAGAAGCTGACGACTTACACAGCTGTGTCTTGCAGCACATGTGTTTCATGCTTGCTTTTTGGTTCATCAAATGTCTCCTAGTTTATATACACCCCCTGTGCCACGAGATGGGCTATTATAGCTACTGTTAACAAACCCAAATCTGAGCATAATTTTGATTCACGGGAGCTGAAATTATTCCCTATCTTCTTTTCATCCTCTCAGAATTACTTCTTTTTTAGCTGAGATTGGTTTACCATCAGTGTTACTACAGTGATTTTCAAGTTTTTTATAATACCTAGATAACTTTGCAATTAAGCTCTTACTCTTTATTATCCTCCCCTTTTTAGGGCAAAAAATCCTAACCCCTAACCTAGGATTTAGTAGAGTGCTTTTATTTTGGTTGTGTTGTGTTTTGCTTTTTGTTTTCTTTTTCCCAAAAGGACTTTGTTGGAGGTTTGCAATAAGTATCACTGTGGGGTCACTTGTATTATAGGATTTGATGTGCCTCATCAGGTGGCTGAGGATGTCAGCTGTAATGTTTTGGTACCAGGATGATCCCTGTGGTGTCTCAAAATTTGTGCTGATTATTGTCTTGGTTGAATTATATCATCCAACGTATTGCCAAGTACATGAAACTTGTTTAATATTATTACAAGATTATTTCATGAAATGTACTGAATTCTCATGGCTATATATCACACCAGACATATCTCTGTGTTGGAAGGATAATTGCTGGTTTTGCAAGAAAATGGGAAAGGTCATTATAAATAAGTATCAGATTTTAATATACAATGATTTCCAACGAGCATACGGCCTGTATCTTTCCATGTATGTGTGCCATTGGATATGCAGTTATCTAATGGATATCTTGATGTTTGAGCTAAATGACTGATGATGATGTTACGTACGACAGAAATCATGCCAAATTTTTGTTTGTTGTTCTTGGATGAAAGCGCCATCAAAAGCTTTTATAAGGCAGTGTTGTATGGTGTTCATTTCCCTCAGTATGATGAGCTCATCATGCAGTGGGACAGATTATACCCTTGCTTCCAGTTGCAGATTAAAATAATCTTTGCTGGCATTTGCTGCTTCTTCAGTAGCACGCTGTATGTCTATGCAGAAAACTGAATCGGCTTGCATATAAAACTTTACCAGATACAGAATTTCACATCAACAGTGGTTTCGCATGAAGCATGGTCAAAGGAGAATGATTTCATTTATTTCTCAGGACTGCAGTAATCCCATGTCTTCTGTGAGTTATTGAGAGTTATTAATGAATCTAGTCCTGATATTTCTGACAGCTGTGATACTGTTCCTTTTCAGTTCAAAACCCTCAACAGCAAACCTTGTTACCTGGCAGATTGTTTGAATTTCACAGTTATTCTCAGATCAGCTTTGTTCTTATAGAGTCCTAGGTTTTCAAAGTAGCCAAATCCATAGACTTGAGAGTCCAAGCTCAGCTGCTTCGGTTTAGCTGCATAAACCATGTGCTCTTAAAGTTTTGGATTATTCCTGTACATGTGGCGATAGGTCTCCCACCCAATGGCAAGTGTCTGGAAGTCTTCTTGGCAGGGAATAAGAGAACTAAATATTTAAATATTTCTCAAATGCATGTGTTCAGAAGAAAAGTGTCTGTTAAACCTTGCCCAGGAATGATGCTGCCTTCCACAGAACAGGGAGTGATGTCGCTTTTGCCTTTATGGCTCTCTAGGATAATAATTTAGCTCTGGATGTGTTCAGTCTGAAAGAAGTTAATGTGCAAATAGAATTCTTGTATGACATTCAAAATCTGCTGGAAACCTTGTTAGAAATAAAAAATTGGAGCCCCCTTCTAAGCACAGTAGGGCTGTAAGATTCCTGGCTGCTAAATCATGGAAAAGAAGAAGAAATGAGAAACTCTTTGGAGGATAAACCTGTTTAAGAAGGATTAAAATATATAAACTGATTCATTCAATTGGGCATATCTACCAGCTCTGCATGTGCTCATTCTATGTCTGTTAACTATTTCTAGCTGTAAGAGATGCATGTGCTGTGCATAGGCAGTGATAATGGTAGCTCTGCATTTTGTATGACTTATTCGACTACATCTATATTGGACCTGTGCGTCTATAGGCAGTACCTATGCTGCACCTGGCTGGTCCTGGCGATAATCTGAGTCTTAGGGTAATCCCCAAAATGTCACTCCAGTCCACTCTCACTGCCCTTTTATTTAGCCTACAAGTCAATGCTCGTAAATCCTGTCTTATCAGTGATAGGTGACGTCAGCTTCTAATTGGGGCCCTTGGCTGATGCTATGAAATAGTGTTGTTTGATGGTGGTTAAGGAGCTGGCCCCACGACTTCAGCCCATCCATACTGCAGGTTACTGTGCGCTTGGTGAATATTCAGCTGCTTTGTCCCGAACCAAAACCCAGAGACATTCCTGAAGACTAACAGCTGAGGCTGTGAATTTCCCCTTGCTACTATGCAGCTACCCTTTAAATGCATGAAATGTGCCTGAAATCCTTTTCACATCATACACTAAAAATCAGCTATGAAGGTTGAAGGTAGAAGGCACCTGAAACTCTGGAGTACATATACAAAATCAGGGACCACGCAAACATCACCGCTGCCCCTGCTCAGCCCCCTTCTACCCACCTCATTACAATGGTCTGGAGTCAGTTTGTGCAGTCAGGCCAAGAGCAGTCACTTCAGCCTGATCCTGCCCTCGAATTTTATGCTGACGCTCCACCACCAGCTCAGAGTTGCAGTTTCCTTGCACCAGGTGTCTTCTAGGGCTGTGCCAAAAGCGAATGCAAAGTTTATTTAAACTCCACTATTCTCCACTGGTAATATTTGACACCCATGTTTCGAGGTGGCTATATAAGATATGAGGCAAAGATGAACAAAGCTCTTTAATCTAAATGGAGTTCTCCTGATTTGTATCAAGGAAGTTGAGAGCAGAATCAAATCCTAGATCATTATTTTTTGAACCAGTACAGAGACAGAAGCGCTAGGCTGTGAGGTCCTGATTCAGGAAAGCATTAAGCACCTGCTTAACTTTGAGCACTGACTTCAATGTGTTTAAAGTTAATCAAGTGCTTAAGCTTTTTCCTCTATAGGGATTCTTTTCTGCATAAGGGCCTAAGAGAAAATAGATAACTATAAAGAGCAACTGTAATGAGCCTGCATATGGGCCAAAGAGAAGGGGATTATTAATGCTTTCAGGTTCAGTGAGGACTAGGGTTTAAATATCAACCTCCTACAGCGAGACATGAAAGACTCTCATAAATGTGTTAAATCGCATCAGGTCCATTTAATATCATTATGTTTAATAAAAGTATCTTTGCACTATAATAATCAGTGAGGACAGTAGGTGGACCAGTCAGGCTGTTCTGCAAGCAGAATGTATTCCTTCTGCTAGGGTTATCCTCCGTTCTGCTGCACTCTGTGGTGTAGGTCTCCAATAAACAATAAGTTTCTAAGTGCTTTAATCTCTGGGAAAATCTTGAAATTGCCTTGAGGGTGGTAAAAACACAGCTCCATGACACAACTGAGCTAGGAAATTAAGAATGAGGTTCTCTGAACCAGAATGGTAGAAATGAGTGTGGGAAAAGTTCTTGTGCAACCTCTGTTTTGTTGGCAATGCTTCCAATAATTGGTAAGAAAGACCACAAAACTGCAAATCAGAATAAAACTGAAACTAGGGCTTTTATCAGAAAGGCCTTTCAACAGTCTTTACTATAGCTCCCTCTCTCTTTCTAACCCTCTTGCTGTGGACAGAGGAAAAAACCACCTCTTTTTGGTTGTTTATGACCCCAGAGGGCAAATTCAAGTTGTTGATTTAATTGCAGCTTTTAATTTTAAATATAGTTTATGATATGTAAGTGCTGCAAAGATCATTTGTCAAAACAAGAACATTGGGGAACGTTGATCCCAAACCTCAACAGCTTTTATTATAATCACTTGATGATGCCTAAACATCTTAGCAGCGAGTCTTTAATACAGCATGGCTAGATTTTGCGTGAAGTTTGGAGGTAGTCAACAGCGGCTTTTATGTTTGAAAGCCTATATGGGAAATTTTTATTTTAAATAGGTCGAAGACAAAAGCACTCTGTGCAGGAAATATAAAGGCAGAATTTGAAATAGCCAGTTTGGATTTTGCAAAATCAAAATCTAATTGGTGATCAGTTGCAGAACCTTTTTTGTATTTCCTTGTCTCACAGAAAGTTTAACATAAGCACAAGACAGCTATTTCAGTATCAAGATGTCTTGAACTTTCACGCTTCAAATGAAATCACGTTTTTTGGAAAAAAGAAAATGAGCTTTATGTTACTTTGCTAAATAGAACGAGAAATCACAAGTCTATCTGAGATATTTGCAATTTGTATTGTCTTTATGACAGTATTTTTTGCTATCTTTTATATTAGGCAATAAAGGCCTGTGTGAATAACATGTAACCAATTACATTAATACATAATATGACATATTGTCAAGCAAAAAATAGATCTTTCTTTACCTCCGCTGTAGACATGGCCTTTGACTCCAGAAATTTTCATGACCTGATCATTGTACCCAATCTATAATTAACCTATGGAACTCATTACTGCAGGGTGCCAGGGCACTGATGTGTTCAGGAGAGTAAGGAGTCAAATTAATGGAAGGAAAACGTCCATCATGGGAACATGTGGATATGAATTCTGGCTGAGAAATTCCCTGAACTGCACATTGCCAGCAGCTGGAAGGACACACTTAGAGAAGGATCCCTGTATGCTTGGCCCATTTTTCTACTCCTTCCATAGTATCTGCATCTTTGACTATAGTCAGAGAGGTGCAGAGAGGTGGCAGATATGCCCAGAGAGGTGGCAGATGCTCCATCCCTGGAAACATTCAAGTTCAGGTTGGACAGGGCTCTGAGCAACCTGATCTAGTTCAAGATGTCCCTGCTCATTGCAGGGGGGTGGGCTAGATGACCTTTAAAGGTCCCTTCCAACCAAACACATTCTATGATTTTATATAGGCCACGGATCTGCCAGTGAGGCACAGCATGCATTCAGAGTCCTTCGCCACTGCATTCACCTTTCTTCATATTTCACTTGCAAGTGATGTAATTTAAGCACTTTTCGTTTAACTAACAGGCATCGTAGAGCTTTTTGCAGAGAAAAGATGTGTAGAATACCCTTCCATCCCATCAGCGCTCTTCCAGGATTTAGGCAGTATGTACCTGAGCATTTTCAAACCTCTGGTCTTCTATCCTGAAAAGGATGCAGAAGTTAACCCTGGCCTGGAACGACAGACAACAGTGAGCTATTGCACTTCAGGATGCTCATTCTTCACGTGGTGCTCCCAGAGCTGTGCCCTGAGCTGGCCGTCATTTGTCAGGGAAGCAGATAATCCCTGGTACAGCCCTGTCTGCCAAAGCAGCCACAAGCTCTGGAGCTAACATTATCACCTGGGCAGTGACTACACCTCCCCAAGTAAGAAACTCCAGTGACTCCAAAAAAAACAAATTAACCAAATTTAGGCCTTACCTAAAGGTTTAACTGTCACACGCAGGTTAGTTTGGACTCCATACTTTGTTCCACTTGGGGACAGAGTACCAGGAGGAGAGGCTGTGTGACAAAGCAGGTCTGTTTTCTCCCTTTCACTGCAGACATTGTTGGTTCATTCCAAGCATAAATCCACCCCATGGAGGAACACCTTGTGCTTTGTGCAAAGACTCTGTGAAAGGCAATGAATTTTGTTTCGGTGTGAGAAACATGTCATCCATCAAGCCAAATTCAGTCAAAGCTTTTCCCTTAGCATCCCTAGGTCACCACTGACTTGAATAGCTATTAACAATTTTTGCAAACAGTAGTAGGGAACGATAAGCAAGTCCAGTGAGAAGCCTTTGTTCCTTCCTAGGACAGTCTCTAGGCACGTGATATAAAAGATGATTAAATTCCATAGGATTTCCATAAAAGTTTTATCAAAGATGAAACAAAGATACAAAGCACTTGTCTAATGCCACCTCACTGTTTGTTTAACAGGGATGGTTTGTAACACAGGCAGAAGAACATAATTCTATTAGGTAAATAAAAAATTAGACTCAGTAGAAAACTAGCGTTTGCTGAACACTTGAATCCCTCATATAGGTCTGAAAGCACACCTTTAGCAATAAATGATATTGGAGAAGAAATAAGAATGAAGTACAAACCACAATGCAGATCGCACTTTTATGCACAACACAAACTGTTTGCATGTTTTGCATGCTTATCCCTTTAAAGACCTGAGAGAATCCAGTTCAACACAAATATGATGAGCACATCAATTAAGTAGGGAGATGGTACCTTGTGACAGATGGACTGAGTAGGGGCTTCCAGATTCTGTGAAAGGGAAATGCACAAAGGGAATAGAAGAAGAGTTGAGTCCAGATAGGAACAACACCTTTGCAGAAAGATTGTCTAAGTCAGGAACCGAATTTTTGTCATTTATTTTATTATTCTTTTATTAAGGTTTGTTTTGGTTTTTTTAACTAACAAAGTATCTTTCTTAGATTGCATTATGAGTCCAGTGTTAAACATGGTAGGGTGCCAATCTACAGTCAGGGCCAAGAGCCCTTACTAAAAACTGGGTCAGCCTCAAGGGTTATATCAAGTAACGCCCCCTGGCTAAGTTGCTCTTCAAGAGTTTACAGTAAAATATTTTCTATTTCCCCCCATTGTTTTATTTTGTGAATATGACAACAGCTGGGAACAGACGCCCCCTCCTTGTACCAGCACCACTTTTCCAGTCTGTACTGCATGTGTTCTGGGGAGAGTGGCTTCAGAAACACTGGAAAACTCAGAGGACAACACCTGTCTGCTAGAAAACAACACAATGCATCTTATTTTCATTTTTTACTTTTTAGGGTCTGTGCTCCAAATCTTCTCTCTTCCTTGCAGTATGAAAAAGCATACAACCTAAACAGCACTGGCTGAATGTGAATTTTTCGTAATACTTATCCAAAACAAAATAGTCCCCATTCATATTTAATGACTCCTTTCCCAACACAGTTGGCCAATGAAAATAAATTGGGGAGTTACTCATCCTAAAGGAATCCAAATAATTTAAAAAGTAATAAATTAGGCATATTCCCACAGGATTGGGGCATATTATCAGTCAATAAGCAGGATTAATTTAGACTTCAATATGTTATGCTCTCCATAATCTTTGCTTCTGGTGCACATTAGAGAGCATTTTGCCCCACAAGATTAGTCCAGAATAAGTAGGCTTTATCGGTGCTCATCTAGCCTCTGAGAATGATTTAATTTTCTCAGTATTTTAATAATGAAATGATTTTTTTAATCTGTTTATGTATCTAAAAGGTGATCCTCCCATTTTGAGTAGATTATTATGTTCCCGGTTTTAAGAAAAATTGAATATAGCATAGGATGAATCACTTTAAGATATTCCACCATGCTGGTGCTTCTCAGCATGCATAGCTGGGTAGAGAACAAATACTTCCTTTACTTGATTGTCAAAAGGATTTCAGATAAGGTTTTCCTAAGTCTCCAAGGATCTTTCCCAGAAAAATGTCATTCCTCAGATTTGACTTGTTTGGTTTTACCAAACCAGAGATTCTCATTTCAACAGGTAACAACAAATTGATTAATTTCTATCACTTTCCTCTCATTCTACTGTATTAAGGTGACAGTATATTTTATTTCTGTTTTACAGTTTCAGAAGGACAAAGAAACCTGTCTAGGATATCATGGGAAGCCAAAGTTGGAAAAAGTGCTAGATCCCAGGCAGAGAGAAAAAATATCTGTAGCCTTTTTCTCAGGAAATATGGTGTTTTTATCACCTGTAACAGACACAGCTTTGCACGAGGCTACCAGTACAGGCCTCTTCTCGTTTGTCTGGACTTGTCTTGGCCCACCTGGAGATTTGCTTCAGCTTGTAATAGCAGTTACCTATTGACTGGGGGGCCATTGCCTGCTTGGTTTTAGCTTTTGCTTAGCTTGGACAACTCTGAGGTGTAGCACCTGTTATTAGATAAAGTTTTCTCACCAAGCAATAGTGAAAACAAGAAATAGACTCTAGACTAAAATGCAGCAGAGAGAGGGCAGAGGCCTTGGACGCACAGGCAAAGGCAGATACAGGAGACCCAAGGGCTATAAATTGGAGACAGGTAGTTGTCAGCTAAGAAATGTGACCTTGGGCAATGTGGAAACCACCTCAGGGGCAGCAATGAGAACCAAGAAGTATCCAATGTATGTAAAAGGCACCATGCACAGGGTACATGGATACACAACATGGACCTGCAGACCAATGACGACAGAGTAAAGTGCACAGCATATCGGCAAACATAAAAATGCCCCCTAGCAAATCCCAGAGGAGGAGGAAGAAACCTTCAACACCAACTTCATGCTCCTGCTAGCAAAGGGCATGGGATACTTAAGACTCATGGTAACCCTCCCTATGCCCTGCACGAATGGCCGCCATCAGCCTTAGGACACCAAGGGGCAGTGGGAGGGTGAGCATAAGACCAGAGAAGAGGGTAACTACTATAAGTTCATGTATACATCATTTTAACTGCAATATGCAATTTGAACTGTGGGTATCACTGTAACTGCAGTAACAATAACTCCTTGCTAAGATTGTTAAGACTGTAATTAGATCAATAAATTACTGGCTTTGTGTATATAGTGTGTTCCTTTTGCCCGTAACAACCTGTTTTTCTAGCCTCAGAGCGCTGCGATTGCACTATATGGTTTAGAAATGAATACTGGTACTGACCAAAAATCCCAGCAAACACCAGCACAAATTCTGGCTTGCTGATGGGTATCCATGAGTTTCCCATCATGAAGTAAAACCTCTCTTCCCTTTTTGAATCCACTCGCTATGCTTCAAAACCGGCACCTTAATGCCACAAATAGCTTTGTGTGAACAAGGATCTGCACACAATACAATGGTGGCCATTCCTAGGCACAGCAAGATTATAATATCGGCCACACTAGAAGATATAATTTAGTCTCATGCTCAGCAAAGTGCTTACATGTACACTAGTGTGTGACTTCACATGCAGGGCAATTTTCAACTCACACTTCTTTGTAAACAGATTCAACAGTGTAGGAAATTCTCGCCCTGCTGTGCTGATCTGCAACTGTCTTCTCTTGCTCTTTATAAATCTCTTTCCCTGTCTGCTTTCAAAATGTTATCTTAACTAGGATTAATAAAGATACACAGGGGAGCTTCTTATCTCTTCTAGGAATTATGTTTATAATAATAATAAAAAAGCTTTAATCTTGGTAGAGCAACGGAAGGGGGGGAAGCTGGAAAGAAGAAATGTACGTGTAGGAGAATAGGCAGGTAAGAGGTGAGACAAGGGCATTGGAGGTCACAGATGGGCCCGCACCAAAACCTGAGATCCACATACCCCCGAACTTTGAGAACATCTGAAGGCAGATCAAAAAGTTTTGATCTGGACCCCTACCTTTCTCTCAGAATTAGGGATGGATAAGCTCGTTCTGATAAAAGAAGATCCGTCTTGAGACTTCTTGAAATTAAAAAGAGCTCAGTTTACCTTTTAAATTAAGTTCTGAGAAGCTTTCCTACTTCTCGTGTTCAGCCAGAAGATGTGGAAATATCAAAACACATCATGAAAGACATGCCTGCCCAGCCTGAATGAAAGTGTACTGAAAATCTCCTCAGGGATATTGATCCTCTGAGATTTCCAGAGCAAAGAAGCCTGGATATGCTTCAAAAAAATAGCTGAAGTTTCAGACAATTGACTGAATGAAATCACAGCATCAAACAAATTGAGGTTCACTATGGTTTGCTGCTTAACTGGAATATAATCATATTTATTGTAGATATATGGCATTCTCCTGTTTGTAAGCAAAGACCTGCAGAGTTCACTGGCTCCCACGCCAAAGACATGGTGGTTACACCTGTAGTAGGAAATAAAGTGCATCCTGGCTCCCCTGTGGCCAGCTGAAAGGGCATAGCTCATGCCCATAGGACTGAACTCTTCTGTCCTCCAAACCCCAGTGCCTGCATCCAAACTTCCTATGGGGAATGGTCCTTGGCCCATGTTCACCCACGAGCCGCGCCAAAGAGTTCCTGGGGAATAGGCTAGCAGGCATGACCAAAACTATGTCAGATATTGTGCTCATATTTAACGGTATGGACAATCATGGATCATGGCATATGATAACACTGAAAAATGGATAAGCTCTCACTCTTGTCTCATGTTTTGACACCTCTTCAAAACAACCTTACTAGAAATGTCATTTGGTTTGACTGGATTTTAAATTGAGATTTCAGGTAAAGTTCAAGGAACTCTATTAGGTGAAGTAACATACCTAAAATGAAATCTTTGCCTATGCTATTAGTATTATATCTAGCAGATTTTAAATAACTCTGTCTTCAAAATAAGTTGGAAAATTAAACCCACATTTGTGTCAGTTTTCTGTCCACTGCTTTATGAAGATCGTACTATTCTAGTGTATTAATTCCCAAATCGTTACCCGGTAACACTCACACTACTCTCTGTTTGCTGAAGAAATAACCATCTTCGTTTGTGTTCTGGCTGGCTGGGGTGTTTGAATGGAAATGGAGGCAAAGGGAGAGTGGTTGTTGGATGGTCAAGGGGAAAACAAATTGCAGAAGAGACAGATTAAAGAGATGAGTTTTCTTCATAGTTCTGAATCCTGCAGCAATTAGTTTCTGCTTCAAGTGGGCTGTACCTGACTCATGTAAGATCTGTGTCTTGCTCTCATGCTTCCCATGCTTTCCCCCATGCATCGATCACTGAATTTCTTCAGGAAGGCACTGTTATCCCAGGAGACCCCATATGGGAGTCTCAGAGCCACAAAGGTCCACAAATGGGATCTGGATACCATCTACTTTAACTGAACCCCATGGTAAGTGAGGGACAAAAATGGACTGCCAAGGCACAATAAATACGGTGTCTCTCTGATGACTGTCTGACATGTGTGAGAGCTGAATTTTGAGAGCAAGGGGTGAAGCTTCATTATTGGGTATAATGAGCTGAAATGGTTAAGTTTGAAGGTGATTAATGCAAGGGCATCCTTTGCTGGAGCTGGGGATGTTTGGATAGAACATGGCTTCCCAGTCAGGGAATGGTTTCCTTTTGTACAATATGAATTGTGCTTATGTGCATGCATTTTTTTATGTGGATAGATGTTTCTCTGAGTGACTGTGTCTGTGTTGAGGAGTTGGAGCACAAGAAAAAAAATATCCAAGCATGCAAATGAAAAAAACCTGTTCTTTTATGAAGAAAATGGGTCTGTTCTCTTTTTGTTGCATTGCTTACATAGTTGTTAGTTTAATCTTTATAATAAAGTTGGGTTTTTTCTTTTTTTTTTTTTTTAATGTGTGGCAAACTAAGTAACTGGAACATAGGTAGAAATAATATATTTGGGTTACAGGAAAAAAACTGGCATGACTTTAAAGGCACACATTTCATAACACCACATGTGCAAAGCATTATAATAATTGCACTGTGCACATCTGTAACAGACAGAGTGAACAATGAATATTAAAAACACATTCCTAAAGCTGGCCCAGAAGCTTGGCAGTGGTATTTTATACGGGAGACCTGTACTAGAGTCCAAATGCTGGGTCTCCTGCATCCAGAGCTGGCAGGCTTTGGTGGTGGCTAAAGTGATGGGCTCGGGTGCAGGTGAAAGTGGTGGGGAGGAACATGGCAAGGCTGCTCCATTTGCTGCTGCTTCATTCCCCAGCTTCCTGCCCCACAGAAGGTATTTCACTGAGGAAATCTGGCTGGAGCCCTCAGTGGCTGCTGTTCAAAACTGCTGTAGTGACAGAATGAGAAGGAAAAGGGATGGTTGTGGAAGTAAAACAATGACAAGCAAATGGTCTGAAGGCTATGCTGGGAACACCTGGCCTCTCTTCCCAGCAAGAATACAGAGACATTCAGATTTCCTGAGATATGCACTCCTGGGCAAGATGGACAAGATAAATAGCCACACTGAAGCTGTGTGGTTCCTGCTAATTGGTGATACATGCCATTTAATTAGTGGGCTATGCAGCATATTAAAGGCATTTTATGGGGAAGAACAGTCACTCACTCAATCAAGATATTCCTTGCAGACAGTGGAGAATGCAGTTGCCACCTCTCAAGGAACGGTTCACCTTTCCAGTAAAAAGCCAACTCCAGAATGGTTTGAAGATTCCGATATTGCTTCATGAAGCAAAAAGCAGGATACCATGGTTTTCATTTTATAGCAGCAGGAGACATGCCATGAAAAGCCCCAGAACTCAGATGCCTTCCACAAGCACAGGAGAACAAACTTCCTGCCAGACCCTAAAAATGGGACAGATGTCAAGATGTCCCAGCTCTGAATCCAGGGGCTTTGCCATGAGATTGCAGCTGTGAAAGCAATGCCCAAGATTTTATTATATTCTGTAGAAGGAGGAACGTGGAATGCTTGGTCTACAGGCCCAAATGGTAAACATTTCACAGGGAAATGTTTTCTTTTTCTCTTCTCTTTCGTACATACAAATTATTTTAGTTATTAGGATCATTTTTCCCCCATTCTTTTCCTTCTTTTTGCACCTTAGAACTTTTCTCTTTGGATGCCTGCAAAAGTTAACGGTGATGTTGTTGCTGTGTTACGTCTACCACACTCAACATCACTCTTTCACTGTTGTCATTTACTTGTGCAGTAACCACTCTGTATCATAGATTGAGAGAGTAAGGTTCTTAGAGGAAAGACCATCCCTACATTCTGTGCCTATATAATGTCAACCTGACCCATGATTAGTGTTCAAAAGTGCTATGGTAATACTTCTATTATTACCACTATTAATCCATCTGTAGTTAAATCTTTAGCAAGCACTATTTAAGATAATGTCAAATATTGAAAGACTGTTTTGGACTTCAACAAAAATAACATCTTCATTGTCATGAGACGGATTTAAAAATCATACTTTTAAAAATAATAAATAATGAGACTTTTCCCGAGGCAATGCAAAATAGATGCTTTCTTTTTTTTTGCCCAAAAGTGGGGATTTGCCAGCAATTCTGTAACATTAAGAGCAGGAGCTTAGAGGAAAAACAAACATTAAGAGATTAGCAATAAAGTCATAAGAAATGAAAACATTGGATAGTCATAAGCCAATATTCACAAAAATCAGAGATGCAGTGAATTTCAATAGTAAACATGTCGGTCATCTAAAAAAATAATCATAATCCCATTTTCTTTTCTTTCCTTCTTTGACACGCATCTATAGTTAAATGAACTTAGCTAAACTGTAGATTGCTTAGCCCAAACATGTAATATCTTCAAAGACAATTAACAGCATTCAGAAAAGCCCTTTGATGTGAAATTAAAGAAAATTAATGTATTTTAAATATATGTATTTGGATTTTGATTAAGCAACCTAATAAAGAGCCATTCTGAGATGGAGAGGTAGAATTTGTATTCCTTAAACGGGAGAGTCGTGGTTTGTCTAAACCCAAGCAATTGGTCACTGTGTTTCAGTTAAATTCAAGGAGGTTACGTAGAAAAAGTACTTAAATGAAGCCAGTCACCTTCCTTAATAATATGTCATATATCGCCCCTATCAAAAACTCACAGTGACCTAGATATTATGAAATCTAACAAGAAGTATTGAAAATTAATACTTCTGATGTTACAGGATTCAAAAACTACTGTAACTGTCTTGAATCTTTTCAAAGAGTAAGAAAGCCAGTGGGGCTGGAGGAATGTGCTAATTAAGGAATGCTCTTGGAATGTAAACTCAGGTAGGTTTCCAACAGACTGTGGGGAGAAGAAATCTGATCCTAGCCAGCAGGAAAGAGGGAGTCACACTTCATGTAAATCTTAAATCTACATTCCCAAGAGCCAGAGGTATAAAGCGAAAGGAAGGCAAAAGAAGTGGGAAGGGATCCATCTTGGACAGAGAATGCAGCCTGAACTATCTCACTGATGTTGGCAGCCCTGAAGTGGTGGTAGGGTTTTGGATGTCTGTCTGTCTTTCCTTCCCTCCCGCCTTCTCTTAATGTTATAAATCAGCTCTGCAAGATGGCATTAAAGAGACAAAGAGCTACTAAGCTGCTGCCTTGGTTCTTGAGGCTGACTACAGTCTCAGAGAGCATGATCTGAGACAAAGCACCCTCAAGGAGAGGCTAGCCAGGATCTATTGCCACCTATCATAGCTAAGTAATATCTCAAGAGAAGTCATGAATGGCAATTTGAAGAAAAGCTAATCCCAGAGGTATTTTTAGATGTTGGAAGAGTGCTGCTTTTCAAGGATCCACCAAGCTCAAGAATGGTCCAACCCAGTGAGCAGGAAATCAAGCAAAGATGTCAGTATGTCTGCATGGATAAACAAGGAGCTCCTGACACAATTCAAACACAAAAAGAAAGTCAACAAGCAATGAAACCCTGGGAATCCCTGGAAAGTTGAAGAACTAAATAATTCTGGAAATGATTTCCAAGCTCATTTAAGACAAGAAAGTGCTTGAGAGTAGTAAGTGTGCATTTATGAACAGGAAATCATGCTTGGCCCACCTGATAACCTTCCATGATGAGATGAATGGTTTGGTGGATGATGGGGATAACAGTGGATGTTTATCTTGACGTAAGCAACTTAAGTATTCAACACTGTCTCCCACAGGATCCTAATAGACTAATTGATGAAGTACAGGGTAGATAAATGGACAGTGAGGTGGACTGAAAACTGCTTGAACTGCTGGGATCAAAAGGTTCTGAACACCAGCATGAAGACCAGCTGGAGGCCAGTCACTAGCGGTGTAACCAAGTGGTTGATAATGGGGCCAATACTGTTTAACCTCTTTGTTAATGGCCTGGACTATGTGACAGAGGGCACCCTCAGGAGGTTTACAGATCATAGAAAGTAGAGGATGAGTGGCTGATACATCAAATGGTTATGCTGCTGCCATCCAGAGGGACCTAAACAGGTTGGAGAAATGGTCTCACTTTGTGAAGTTCAACAAGGGGAATTGCAAAGTGCTACATCTGGGGAGGAATAACCCCATGTACCCATATACACTGAGGGCCAACTGGCTGGAAAGCAGCTTTTCAGAAAAGGACCTGGAGGTCCTGGTAGATGACAAGTTAAACATTACACAAGAATACACTCTTGCAGCAAGGAAGGCCAACAGTGGCCTGGGCTGCATGAGGAACAGCATTCCAGCAGGTCCAGGGAGGTGATCCTTCCCCTCTACTCAGCACCAGTGAGACATATCTGGAGTGCTAGGTCCAGGTCTGGGCTCCCCAGTACAAGAGAGACATGGACAAACTGGAGCAAGTCCAGCAGAAGCCCACAAAGATGATTAAGGGACTGCGGCATCTGTCATATGAGGAGAGGCTGAGAAAGCTGGGACTGTGACTGTTCATCTTGGAGAAAAGAGGCACAGGGGAATCTTATCAATGTGTATAAATACCTGCCAGGTGAAATAAAGAAGATTGTGCCAGACAATTCCCAGTGGTGCCCAGTGACAGGACAAGAGGCAATGGGCGCAAACTGAAACACAGGAAATTCCATTTGAGCATAGGTAAAAACTTTTTTATGATGGGGGTGATCAAACACTGGCACGGGTTACGCAGAGAGGTTGTGAAGTCTCCATCCTTGAATATCTCCAAAGCCCAACCAGACACAATCCTAGGCAACTTGCTCTAGCTGACCCTGCTCTGAGCAGAGGAGCTCAATGAGATGATCTCCAGAGATCCCTTCCAGACTCAAAGATTTTTTGATTCTGTCATTGTGTTTACTTCACTTATTTTCTTTTTAGATTTCGCAGTCAATAGTTTAACTGTTTTGCTAATGTAATACTAATTGATTTGAATTTAAACTTGTTTGGTGCCCAGTGAAAATTCATGTTAATCTAACAGGCAACACATCCACGTAAACCCAGACGTCCATGACTCTAGCCAAGTTTGGATATTGGGGTGTGTCCCATTAAGGTGTTAATTAAAAGTCAATATGAATTTTGGTATTAGCAGATTCCAAGTGAAACAGAATGGGCTGTCCTGAGATGACATTTGCAGGGCATCTTCAACAGACAATGGTGAAGAAAACTGCAGTTACAGCCAATCCTTACATCCACATAACATGCAAAATGTTTGTCTTCTGTACACTGGGTGGACAACATACAATGTGGAAAAAGTCCCCTTCTATTTGCTGACATTTGTTCTCATGGATCTGAAGCGTCACAGTCCTATTGTTCTAAAAGTCTAGGTGTTGCATGTGGAAGGAACATGGAGCTATAAAGCTCTTCCCAGAAGCTTCTGCAGCTGCTGCCAGAAGACAGCATCAGGGAGGTAGTACAGTTTGACATGGGGATACTGCAAATTTGCTATAGTACAGATTTGCAGGAGCCAGGAAAAAATCATAGAAGCTCTGGGCAGAGACTTTAAAGGGCAATGGCTAATCATCTTAACCTAATTATCCCTCATATCCTGTGCACAGTTTTGCAAGGAGGACTTCCAGTACAGTCTTGTTGGAAATCTGAAGCTGTAAAAGCCTTGGGAACATATCATCTTGCACTAATAGATAGCTATGTTGATGCAGTCATAATGCATTAAAATAATTAATGCATTTAAATTAAGTGTCACAATTCCAAAGATGCTGCATAAAATCTCTTGAGCTGTATCAAATAGTTTTCTTTTAAGGAAAGAAAGCAACCACAATTGTGTAGCCTTGGGGAAAAGTTCGCCTAATGGTGACGTCACAAGGTTCATACAGCAGTTATCTAGGATTCACCTACGAGTAAATGACAGCTTGCTGACAAGTCTGTCTTCATTTGCATACATAAAGTCAGGAAAAAAATTAAGCGGTACAATTTTTAAGGCATGTTCATTTTGAAAACTGTTAGGTGTTGTAGCAATGTAGTTGTGTGAAAAAAGAGCTTGACAATAGAAATAAAAAAAATGTTACTATCCTTTTTAGCATAGCTGATTTCTTTAGAAGGTCAGATAATGAAATCTAGCTCTCCTCAATTGCTGAATAACCTTGAAACCACATTTATGATACGAAGGATGCATGCTAACGTTAGCTAATCTCTCTGATTACAATTCTACACAAGTTACTTTAGTCTTAAGGTACGAGCCTTTTCCTTCTCCAAGAGACCTATTTAGAGTTATTAAATTCTATAGGGAATAGATGAATAACACAATATATGAATTATTTACTTAACTACTTTAAAATGTTCCAGTACATAAAATCATGTGAAAATACATATCATATGTATTTTCACCTCTGCACTTTGAGATACAGGGCTAGATTAAGATCTTACTGTGGTTTTATTTTGGGTATGAAACTCCACTCATTTCAGGGGAGTTACTCCAGGTTTACTTCCAGAACGAAAACAGATGCAAGTTCAAACCGTAATGAAGATAATGTATTTATTGATAATATCTGATTTTGATGGTTTGGCTGCTTCGACTGTTTTTTTTTTGCGAGTACTTCTCTTAGAGGAGATTCTACATGCATGTCCTACCATCAATAAGAGGAATTTATTTGAAAGTGTGCAGAAACCCCTTGTCATTACACTGGCATATAGAACATGTTCCAACTGCAGTGAATAGAACAAAAAAACCACCTCAGAATTGCCTAGAAAGAGGCACCTATGGCTCAATTCATGGTCTTCACTATAGCATCAAGATTCTTAGAAACATAGAATCATAGAATTGTTTAGGTTGGAAAAGACCTTTAAGATCAAGTCCAACCATTAACCTAGCACTGCCAAGTCCATGATTAAACCATGTCCCTGAGCACCACATCTACCCGTCTTTTAAATACCTCCAGGGATGGCAACTCAACCACTTCCCTGGGCAGCCTGTTCCAATGCTTGACAACCCTTTCTTTCAGTCAAGAAATTTTTCCTAACATCCAGTCTAAACCTCCCCTGGCGCAACTTGAGGCCACTTCCTCTCATCCTACCACTTGTTACTTGGGAGAAGAGACCGACCCCCACCTTGCTACAACCTCCTTTCAGGTAGTTGTAGAGAGCAAGAAGGTCCCCCCTCATCCTCCTTTTCTCCAGGCTAAACAGCCCCAGCTCCCTCAGCCGCTCCTCATAAGACTTGTGCCCCAGACGCCCCACCAGCTTTGTAGCCCTTCTTTGGACATGCTCCGGCACCTCAATGTCTTTCTTGTAGTGAGGGGCCCAAAAGTGAACACGGTATTTGAGGTGGGGCCTCACCGGTGCCGTGTACAGGAGGACGATCACTTCCCTAGTCCTGCTGGCCACACTATTTCTAATACAAGCCAGGATGCTGTTGGCTGCCTTGGCCACCTGGGCACACTGCTGGCTCACATTCAGCCAGCAGTCAACCAAAACCCCCAGGTCCTTTTCTGCCAGGCAGTTCTCCAGCCACTCTTCCCCAAGCCTGTAGCGCTGCATGGGGTTGTTGTGACCCAAGTGCAGGACCCAGCACCTGGCCTTGTTGAATGTCATGCCATTGGCCTTGACCCATCAAGCCTGTCCACATCCCCCTGTAGAGCCTTCCTACCCTCAGGCAGAGCCACACTCCTGCTAAACTTGGTGTTGTCTGCAAACTTACTGAGGGCGCACTCGATCCCCTCATCTAGATCATTGATAAGGATATTAACAAGAACTGGCCCCAATACTGAGCCCTGGAGAACACCACTTGGGACCAGTGTCACAGGTTTTTGCCCTGGGACATTTGAAAGCAAAATAAGTGGATTTACTAAAATTTTTATATTCTTGCGAAAGGAGTAGGATTAAAATGAGTATGTTTAAACATGTGACAGTAACATTAGTTTTATGCAAATACAAAAGTAAGGACTAGTTTGGGCTACCAAAAATTCTAGATGACAAATAGAATTCCTCACTTCTAATCCTGTGTGACAAGAACTGGTGAAATGAATAAACAGGCTGGTACAATATAGGACATAGTTTGATGTGGTTATTAAATATGCAAGCCTGGTGCGTGTGCTATAAAATAGTGCTAGGAATTGAAGGGCTGTGCTAAATAGCTAGAAAAGAACTTTAATTTCACAAGTAATGTGGTGTTTTGAGATATCAAATTTCCACTTGCAAACTCAAAGGTTTTATAATTTTGCAGGGAATAATAATTCATTCTGTTTGTGTTGTTTTCTGAGTATGGCCTCAGCTTTCCTCTCAACCAAATTACTTTTTATACAATGAAAATTTTGCATCTTTCATAGCTTCACATTGTATTATTCACCTGTTAGTGAACCCAATCATATCAGAGAAGTGATGAAGGGCACCGACAGGTATTGAAAAAAACCCCTCATCCGAGGAATCATTCTTCTCCTTCTTTAATATTTATATTACAGTAGTGCTCAAACACTTTGTTGTTGTATGTGAGATACAAACACAGCGATACAAATGGACTCTTTTCAATGTGCTTGCAATCAAAGAATAAAAAAAAATGAAATAAGCAGGGAGACTTTAAAAAAGAGTATTTAGGAAAGGATAATAGCTTGCAGAGCTTGTAAGAAGGCTGCTCTTTCCTCTCAGATCTGACTTCATATTTTAAGGGGTCTCTGCAGCAGATAGAAGAGACGTCTTCAGCATCCTAAGCAAGGGAAGACTATAAGAGATCAGAGAATAAAGACTGATCAGGAAAGAACTGAGGCCACATAGCACTTAATCTAGATACCTCATCATGATTATTATTTCACATAAACTGTCAATTTAATAGGCAATAAATCTAGTTGATCAACATATGGAACACTTCCCACATGGAAAAGGATTTTTTCAGATTAGACAACAAGCTGATAGAATAATGCTACACCATAACCCCAGAAAAAAAAAGTCCTGAGTGATTACCAAATAATTTACAGCTAGTTTTGCACAGCTGTCTGAGAGAAAAATGACTGGGGAGAGGGGGAGGAAGCAACCCAAATATCTGCTGACATATAAATGTGAGAACTAAAGAGCAAAAGAAATTAGGTTAACCTTCAAATGGCTGTGTGAGGTAAAATCAAATCTGTACAGCTGCATTCATTTTGGTAAGTAGTGAAACTGGGAGAGGATGTTTTTAAGGTAAACTACTAGATTTTGCAAAGGGAGGACTAGATGGAGTGCAAAAGAGGCTTTTTTCAGCGATGGTCTCAGTCTGGGGTCTGCAGAGAACTTTGAAATTGTTTGCAAAAGGTGACTGTGGAAACCAAGCTCATAAATATTCTATAGCAATCCACATGTGCTAATTTTCACTGGGGTTTCCACTTCTCCGAATGAATTAGTAAGGGGTCTAACAAATCAAAAAAGTTGAAAACCACTGGGCTGTGGGCTAACCTCTGTCCTCAGATATGCACCCAGTTCTCATCACAGGCCCTGGGAATGGCTCTCGTGGCTGAAGAACTGGCCCTATTCATCTAACAGTCATTAAGAAAGAAAAGTCGTCCCTGGCAAAATACTGAGCAGGCGTAGGTATATGTCAGATAATGGACAGCCCCAGCGTACACAGAGGCTGTAATTCACCCGTGGGGTCCCAGCGAGTGCATGCGCTTTAACTGCACAGCGGTTTGAATTCAGCCTTGTGTTTGCACCACAGCCATCTGGTGCTATTTAAAATATATACTTTTCAACTTTGACCTTTTAATCTTTCTGGTTTGAAAACATACACCAGTTCAAAGGTTACCTCTCTTAACCTTGAGCAATTGCCTTTCAGAAACAGCACGGAAGGGTTATTATTATCATCACTTTTACTGCTGTTAATGAAGGGGTAATTCTCTATTGTGGTTTGTACACACATTTTGAAACAAACCAAAACACAATTGTTATACATTTGAAACCACATTTTCCATAAGTGCCGTGATTTTCAGGTGCCTCCGTTCTGGGAAATTCAAAATGAACGGCTTTCTCAGGGGCCTAATTATCAGATGGGCTGAGCACTTATAACCTCTCCACTGCCCCCAAAATACCAGAATGAGAGGCGCCCGGGAGTGGAACTAATGATTTAAAACTTTGGCCGTACATGGCCATGCAGATGCACACAAATCACTTTGTGAGACTACATTCTGTTCCGTCTGTGATAACAGAAAAACCTAAAGTCACCCCAAACATGCTTTCCACCCCCAGGACTGAGACGCACAACGTTCCAGCCCTTTTTCTCCCCACAGCCAGCAGTGCGTGTTTCCTTATCTTTCCTGTAAGGAAAGGCGGCATAAGGAACCCAAGCAACTTTATCTGGCAAGTATTGAGACAGCCTGTAGGTAAGCATGGTGCAGTGATAGCCCTTTTTTCTCAGTGCCCAAGAAGTAGCCCTGACAACCAGTTTCATCTCTTCTTTTTAGCTGATTGCTTGTATTGAATATCACCCAGACAGTTTAATGCCACACAAAGTTTTGCATCAGGCAGACTGAGGCACTCACACTAGGCACCCCTCTCTCTGGACCTGTTCTGTATGGATTTTGAACTTTTATTTTAAAAGAATGCAAATTTATAATATTACTCAAAGGGAAACTATTCCCTGAACCAATCTAAGAAAAGAGCAAACTCAGTGGAGAGGTAACTAACTCCGTAGATAGCATTTGAAAGAGCTCAGACCTGGCTCTCGTATGTTATCCTCAGATTCAGGTTTGGATTTCCAAAACTGCAATAGTTGTTACCGATTATTTTAACAGGGTTTCAGGTCCCCTGGGACGGAGGGTGAAGTATGAGAAGCATGTCTCTCATTTGTCCCCAATTTTGAGCCTAGGGTTTGAATTTTTCTATCAAGTTAGATTAATTCTTATTTCTCCCCAACTTGATTCACAAACATATAGTCATTTCACCATCAACTTAAAAATTATATTGAATAACTTGGGGTGGAGGCTGTAGTTTTACCATTGCACAGCAGATTTTAAGTATCACACAGAGAATATGAGAGGAACCGATTCTCTCCCTTACATTTAAAAAAAATATTGGAACTCCTAAAAAGGATTTACACATATTGCTTCAGGCTGCTAGCCACTCGCCTACAGGTGGGTGGTGTTTGTTTAATAGCTGAAATACTTTCTGACTTGACTTTCTGTTTTTCTTGTTTCCCAGGTGATTGGTTCTGGTGTTTTTAGAACTGTCTACTGCATCCTGAACATTTTCCATGCACCAGTGACTGGGAACATTTTAAGCTGGCGTCAAAGATAGAGTCTGTGGGGAAGTCTGCACACAAATAATACTTCTTCATTGTTCTTTCTCAGCAGTAATCATGCCTTTTGTGAGCTGCTTCATCCATTGCATCAGAAGCATAAACTAAAAATAATCAATCATATAATTTTTTTCCTAAACAATCCATATTCTCATTTTCAGAGCCAATGTACCACTAGATGACAGAAAGGGCTCAACTCCATTAGCGCTAGCTATCCAGTAGAGCCCGACTTGGCAGGCGTGTGATAACAGCCATGTAAGGAAGCATAGGAGAGGCCACACAGGAAGACTGTATAAATAAGAACCACAGTTGTAGATGAATAGTGAAATACAATGAAATGGGCTAGAGGATACTGGATGTCCTCTGGCATAAGGAAACAATCTAATTTCTCTAAGCCTTTATTCAGGAAAAAATGCCTTGACATCAGCATCTACAGACCACAATTTGCAAGAGTGGCATACAAAATAACTCCAAATCTTGAAGTAGTCTCGTAAACAGAGACACTTACGAAACAAGTCACCTTTGAAAGTACAGTAACTGATAGCTCCCATCGGAGTCAAACGTTAAGCATCTTATTTTATCATATTTAGCTGTGAAGTAGGAGGGGAAGGTGAACAGTAGGGTGCTGTACACAGCGTTTGAGCTCAGACATTTGGTCAGGGTCATTAAAATTGTGAAGGGCATCTTCACAGGCCAGAAGGGAAACAAGCAGAGTGCGATAATCTGTCTCTGAAGAAGCACTGGAAGATGCATTTGCCAGGACTTTGTGAGCGACCTAGACCTATATCCATCCTGTCAAACTGGAGCTGGAGGCATCGCAACAACTGTGGGAACTACCCCGGCTACATATGCGTGCTCTGCTGTGCGGTGTCTGCCAGCAGCTCCAGGCATGGCCCCAGGCTACAAAGAGCTGTGCAAGGCAAAGAACAAAATGGTAATTTTTGTCAGTGACTTTCTCCCTCTGCATTTGGTATGGGTATGAAATGGTAGGAAAGGAAAGGAGAAAGCAAAGTAATAGGGATTGACACTGAGAGTACAGGTTTGTATTTGGTATGGGTATGAAATGGTAGGAAAGGAAAAGGGAAAGCAAAGTAAAGTAATAGGGAACGACACTGAGAGTACAGGTATTCTTGGCCTTGCCTATATAGGAGCTAGAAGGAAGACAGCCATGTAGAAGCGCTGCAAAAGAGGGAATTTACTCATAAAGAAAAGGTAAGGAAAGAGGATAAAAGTCCAGAGGGAACATGAAGTTTAGTGAAAAAAACTTCTAAGTTAAATTGCTAAGTTAATTGCTGCATTCAGAAGACTTTGGCTATCTTTTGGAAGCTCTCATAGTTGCTACCTCTTGGACCACAAACTGGTAAATTCCACTTACTGACTGTGTAGGAAATCGGAGGTGTCAAAAACAAGAAATTCACATAGCAACCAGGTTTTGAACAGAAAAAGAGTGTAAGTGTCCACAAAAAGCTCATTGTGAATGTTTTTACGGAGAAGGAAAGAGAGTGCAACTTTCAGGCCTTCAAGCAAAGGCCAGGGAATTTCAGCAATGTTACACCTGGATCCTGGAGGGATACCTAAGCTGAAGCCAACGTAAGTGGAGAAAATGCTCTCTATCCCAGTAAATGTGCATACAATTCTAACTTAGGGTTCATAATTTTTGAAAATAGTTTCTTCTCCGATGAAAGGAAAGTTCTGTGCTGAGTGTCCTGCATGTCCTCCACATATTTTTTTCTGAAAGAATCTCTACTGCCTGTATTTGTACACTGGAAACAAGATACTTCTGCTTGTCCTCACATTTGAATTCTGAGCTGGAAATCCTGTTTACCAAGTTACCACTTGCCTGGGTAAAGAGTTTCTTTGCTAGCTCTTTACTCCTGGGACACACAGAGCTCTGAGGAAAAAGAATAATTTGCAACACATAATTTATTTGGCAAAGTTAGCCTTTTGCTCTTTTTTCCATGAGCGCAGCAGCAGCATGGTTTCTTGAATGTATTCATTATTCAAATATATTCTCTGAATAAACAGCCGAACACTCTGTACTGTCAGATTTTGCCATGACATGTTGACTGGTGATGCATCTCTCCGAAGGCTTGGCTGATCACTCTGAGGTTGAGAACATTTATGTGGAGAAAATATCCTGCTGTGGTTTGTAATTTGCCTCCAAGCCCCTCTCCTCCTGTTCTGAAAGGCTGATCTGTGTGATTATAAAGGCTAAACTTAGATGCAGGTGGTGGGAGGTGGGCATCAAAGAAGAGCTTACTATTCTGCAGTTCTGTAGTGTCTGATAGGACAAGCAGTCTCATATCAAGGGTGTTTTTCTCTATTTCATTATTCAGAGGAATTTCTGGAGAGAGCTGAAGCAGATGGAGGAGAAGCAGCTGAGTTTTGTCTATCCCAGAGCCTGACTGACTTGCTGGGGGTGGGTGGTGGTGTTTTCTACTTAGACAAGACTTCCTTGTCTGTCTGCATCTCAAGTCGAGCCACTGTGGCACCAGTCCAGGGTGGGGAGAATCTGCCGAGGATCTCTTTGAGTGGTGCAGGCAGAGCTGGGAGGGCTGAGGCGTGTGGGAGGAGTTGGCAGCGTGCGAGGGAGTGACGTGTGTATCCCCATCTGCACAAGGCACAGGAAGCAGTTGGTGGGAGAGAGGAACCCAAGTCAAGGCCAGTTCTTTGTTACAGAAAAGGGTGGAAAAATGCACATATTTCCTTATCTGACATCTACACCATACAAGCAGGGGACACTGCGCATGAGAGTGTTGTGGTGGAAACATGCTGTCAGCTTCAGTGTCTATCATATCTCTTCTCAGTCAGTTTGACTTAACCTTGGACAAAGCAAAAATGTCAAATACATGCAGGACATTCCACAGTTGGAAGATGTCACCTGTCTGAGCATACGAAGCAAAATCAACAGTAAGGTAGAGGCTTGCACACAAGGTGATTTAAGCTGCCAGTTCTTTAACTTCACTGTTCTGAAGGCAAATGCACATTCTACATCGCAAATTGAATTTGGAAAAAATGGCAGATAGCTTATTTGTGCACTGAAACTATAGTATTTTTTTCTTTTATGAGCTTTATAATACTGCATCACTTCCCTTGCTAGCTAATGTTGTTATAATCAAAGGCAGGTCTTAACTCTGGTGAAAGTGAAAGACGCTACCAGAACTCAAATTGAACTTAGCACATCAATTGTTATAACCTCAAATCATCGAATGATGGTTATCAGTGTTCACACTGCGTTTGGATCTGAAAAGCACCAAGTAGTGGCAACTTAGAGGGCTTCCCACAGGGCAGTTGCAATTTTCCTCGTCTCTCACAACTGGGTCCCATCACAACAGGAAGCCTTGGAAGGAAGGGAAGGGTTGGTTATACCAGTGCCTGTTTCCATTCTTCAAGTGAAACTCCTGCGTAATATAAACAGCTCTCTATATCAACCACAAGAATTACAGAGGGTGCAGATTTAAAAAAAAACCAAACAACTCCTCCCGAGACATCTTGATTGCAGATGTTATTAAATGATTCTCTCGTGCTGGAAATACTCATCCTGGCTACATGTTGATCATAGAATACATTCCGTTCTCATGGTTTTCCAACTCAAAGAATGGGAGAAATGCCTCAGAATGTAACAAGGGAGAAAAATACTTCTGTATGTGGTGATAGTTCTCCCTATCCTTTGGTCTGGGAGTCAGGTTCCTGCCTGAGGGGGCCTGTATGAGGGACAGTGAAAGTAATTATCCTGTCAGCTTAAATATGATTTTCTTCTACATGTCTGTTTTTCGTGATGTCAGTTGATTAACTTGTCAGTCATCTTTGCATGGCATGTGGCCACATGATGTCATGTGCTGAGGTACATGGTTTATTGTGCTAGTCTAACATAAAATTGAAAAAGGCTCCAACTTAAGCCTTATTTTTTCATCTACGCTTTGTATTTTTCTTTTGCTTCAGTCTTACATGTTCCTTCTTTTCTTGACTCCTTCCCATCTTACACAACTTCTTTTTTCTCTTCTCTGACTCGGTTCTTCCTTTAATTTGCTATCTTGGTTCATCTCACTTTTTTTCTCTCCCACACCACAGTTCTGCTCCACCCTTCTCACATCCCTTCAACCCATCTCCTCATTGTTTCCATGTCAGGGCAGACCACAAACACCATTTTGCCTCAGTCCTCCTGTGCTGGATGTGAACCACTGAAAAAGGAAAAAAAAAAAGAAATTGAAAACCACATATCTTCACCTTAACTGCCCTGGTTATCTCAGAAAAACTGGGGACTAGATTGCCTATAGCACTAGACAGTGCTATAGGTTACATGTAAACCCTTCCTCATCTGGTGAGTTTTACTCTTTTCTCAGTGGCACCAGGATTTCATCTTAAAGGATTTCACTCAGATATCCCCAAATGGCAGTACAGTACTCTCTATTTGTGACCTCATTCTTCTCCCTGGTTTGGTATTAGAGCATTGAGTCTCAAACAGGCATCATGACCATTTTATTTGGGGAAGAACATTTTAGCTAGAGCCCAGCTGGATGGGAGAAGGATTACAGATGGAGGCTTAGAATGAGACAGGTTGAAAGTCACTAGGACAGCCATCATATTCCTCTAACTGAAGCCAAAATATGCATCATATGTATTTTGTTAGCTTGGGATGCAGAAGTGTGAAAAAAACCAAAATAAATTATTTCACCTGTGTCTGCCTTGAGGCCCATGCCAAGCACAGGGCGGCCATGTGACAGAGTTGACATAAGGTGTTTCTAAGTCAGAAATTCAAACATCAGGTGCAGCACACGTTTACATGAGCAAGCTAGGGGTGGGAATGCATTTCTCACACAGACTAAATCTGTTCTTCAAATTTCACATGGGCAATGTGCTTTCCCATGTAGGTGGAGGACAGTTCTGTATGAATTCAGCTCTCAGTGACCAGGAGTGGAGACATAAAAAGAACTATTCAATGTCTCTGGTTACAGAGATAAGTGAAAGAGTCATTGGCAATAACTCTGTAGTAATAGCAGCAGTAAGTACTGGGCATGATTTGAATCTCTTGATAGTGATACCGGGATGCCAGAATATTTATCAAGCCATTAGGAGAGGCTGTGCCTAGCTGATAAGATGACTACAACTGATGAAGTCCACCTAAAGACTCTGATGATGCTGGGACAGATTTGCAGCCAACAGCGGTGGATAGCAGGGAGCGCTGCCCTTAAGAGCGGCATGTACTGTTCGTCAGCAAAATTATACAATCTCCTGCCTGGGGCAAGCTTGTGGAATCTTTAATAAACAGAGTAAAGAAACATCCTGATGTATATGTTCCTCACGGCTGGGGAGCCTGGAGCAACCCGCCCTGCCAAGAAACGGTTTCACTGAGTTGGTGGCAGAGGGGAGGGGAGCTGGGAGAGGGCGGGAGAAAATCGGTTCCAAAAGTGATTAATCCAAGGCCTCATTTTAAACCATCCCTATATCAAACTGCCAAACTTGTGATGGTTCTGTGTTTGGAAGATGAAATTGCCCAATTTATATCACTTAATGTCTCTTAGTGTCATCAAATCAAAAGAACGTTCCGTCATTTTTACGGGAACTAGATTGGGAACAGATTTTTTGCTCTAATCATCTGTAAGCAACATGAATGAAAAAGGATTTCTCTCTGCTTTTCTGACCTTTAATCTCCACATGTGCTGTGGCATGGACAAGATCAGGTGCTAACACTTGAATTTAAGTTGAGAAGTGTTTTTCTTTGAATGGCTTTTGTTAGTCAAGGCTTTAATAACTGCAGAAAGATTTCATTACCTATTTTGCCTTGATCGCTTATCATATGCTGAGGTAGAGCACTGAAGTTGGTGCTGGCGTTTGTTTTTCCTCCTTGCTTTGCTGTGGAACCTCCTCTCTGCTGGTGATCGGAGCCCTCTGGAACATGGAGACTGGTGTGGCCATCAGGTCGTGCAAGTTCAAAACACATTTTCTGTATTTCTGTGTCTCCCCGTGTGTAGAGGTATAGACAGAGAGCTCAACATAAAGAGACAAGTTTTTCCTTAAAGAAATCTTAAAGATTATAACCATAAAGGATTTACAAATGAAAAGGCTTTGTGCTGTTTACTTCCAGTAAACAGAAAACAGGAGAAAGAGAGGAGGAATGGAGAACCAACTTGTTTTACTGTTCACAATGAATTAAGTGTATAAATCCTTAACAATGAATAAACACTATTGACAGAGAAAAGTAAATACGTCTTAAAATTTTTCTGGCTTTTAAAACAAAGAATATCAATAGCAAAACTGTGTTTTCAAATGTGTTTTGAATTTGACAGTGTCTCTTTGACATTTATAAAGTACAGTGATGAGTATGTAATTAAAGCTCTTTGCTTATTTTTCAATATTACATTCTCAGTCGTCCAAATTTCCTTTGAGCTAGCGAGTGACTGAACAAAGGAGGAAGGCTTGCCAGCGAGCGGCCCGTTCCCATGCACGCCATGCTGTGCACCAGCAATGTGCTCGCTCGCCTTTGAACCCAGCGCTGAGCCAGCCCATGTGCATGCGCTGAGGAGCATCCCTTCTCAATGTACTTGGGGTTCTGTTTCAGTTACCACAAAAGGGCTAAGTGAGGCATAGAACGTTTTTCTAAATTTATTTGCCTTTCCTTCTGCCTGAACATGAAGTATCAGACATTTCATGGCAAAGAGAGACGTTTTCTTGGGAGCTAACATATCTGGTGTGACTGCAGATAAAATACTGAACAGCATGTATAACCCTGGAACATTAGCACTGAATCCACAGGTAATGAATTTTGCTGTAGGCTGTTTTTCAATTGTTGTTTTCGCTCCTCGCTCTCAGAGTGTGCTTTTCAGTAGCAAGCATCCTGTTCAGGATTACAGCACCAACGCTCCAGCCTGGGAGGGTTGGAGCGGGCTTAGCTCTGTTGGTAACACAAGCCCTCAAGCCAACAAACTCTGTCACAAGCACACAAAAAGGCACAGCACCGAAGCTGTCTAGACTTTCTCACTGCTTCCATACAAAAATCCTCATTTGGCCAGGATCATAGGTAGAGATACATGTTTACCTCAGGTTACTCATAAAATGCAAATTACTATCATAAAGCTGAACACTGCATTAAACAGCCGTTGGTCAAAGTACATAGACAGGCTGCAGGACAGGGACAGGAATTTGGGTGCCCCCGTTACTGTCTGCTTGGCTCCAGACTGATGTTCACTCTTGCATCCTCTGACTGCCCGCCAGAGTATCCTTTCACTGGAGATTGGACATGTTGGTTTAAATCCTTTCTGAGGAAAGTGCGATGTGAATCTGAGTCTTCTCCATCTCCGAGAGAGGGCCATAACAGTAGAGCTGTGGGCAGGAGCTGCTGCTTGGGCACTGTTTCAAACAAGGGCTGCTGTCCCCATGCTTTCGGGACTCTGATTTTGCAGACGTACACTAGCTATGCCCTGAGCACACCTGTGGGCTTGATGCCTCCCAATTCCCGATGGCTGACTTAGCTGTCGCACAGCTGTCAAATTGCATGGTAGCAGTAGCCAAAGGCGGTCCATGGCATGTCCACACACAGCTTGAACAACTGGAATTCTGCTGGTATGTAAGCCTTTACATTAGATATCCCAGACTTTTTGTGAATTAATTCTTCCTAGGTCAGTTGCTAAATTCATATGGAAAATCATCAGCAGGTGATGGGATTGAACACGAGTCTCCAGAAGCCCAGTCCAGGAGCCTCTGGATACCCTTTTCTGAAGGTGCCAGAGGCTGGATACCTCAAATAGATGTATTCAAAATTATTTAGATCTTCAGACATTAAAAGATAAAGTAGTCATTTCAAACAGAAGGCTAATCCGTGACTGGATGCTGAATGACTGCTTCAGGAAAAGGCAGACAAGATTGCTAAGGGCAGTTGCTTTAGGAAAAATAGCAGAAGGTTCCCTTGGGGGACTGGAGAGGGTGGGGTTATGGCAAGAGAGCAGCCAAGCGTGGCACAGCCTGATCAACCGTGGATAGGAGCCACTTGCAGACAGCAGTACGAGATCCCTGCATCACGTGAATGTCACTTCGGTCCTGTCTCAGGAGGAAAGTGGAGCATGGGTCCTGCATCCGTTCTCTGTTGTACGCAGTTGGTTTACCCTCAGCAAATATTGTTCTAACAGAGCCAGCTGTCAGATTTGCATCTGTTGAACAGATACAAAACACTGATCTCAGTGGGAGGCAAGTACCTGCTCTGCATAAGCACTTTTGCAAATCCCAAAAGGCATTTCTCCATCTTCAGGCACTTCAGTATCTTTGAAAATCTTGCCCTTTGTGCCTAGCTTTACCTCTCTACAAAACAGAGAGAAATCTGTCCCCCTAGGAATGAAGCAGAGTTAAATTTATTCATATTTGCTTTAAGCTTTGGAACCATAGAGAAGATGTATGGCACAAAGGTGTACTTCTTGTTCGGCATATTACACAATGAAACACCTGTGTGTTCAGTTATTGTCCATGCTGTCATTGGCCTCATTTTGAAAGATACAACCATGAATCGGAGCAAGGCAAGGTGCCACATTAATGAATGATAGCTATAGAAAGATCACAGCATATAAGCTACGCTGTTTTGTGATGGCCCAGCAGTTCTTTTATGAAGGATGCAAGCAATAGGATCTGCTTCAGGTATCCTCCTGTGCTTAAATGTCTTCCAGAAAAGAGGTAGAAAACTACTACAGGTGCTCATTATAGTCATTGTGCAGGATGTTTGGTGAGATAAAGACAGCAAAGGTGGCTATATGTCCAGACCTTCGATTTTGGTGTCTAAAAGCGCTGTCAGTTGTCCAAAAAGAGTCCCATACTCTGTGTGCTGAGGTCCTTCTGCAGTGAACAACACAGCAGCTTCACTAGGGCTTCCTGGTTGCAGAAGTCTTCTGGCCCTTCCGTGTTTGGTTCTCTACATCTTGCCTTGACTGTGAATTTCCCAGTGTTTCAGAATCTGTCCCTGCACTCTTTTGATAACCTGAACAAAAGCAGAGGTTGCATTTGTGCCCTGCAAAGTCTTTTTGCCCTAGTTTCTCCATGGATTGCCTGGGGCAGAGGTTACCATCTGACTTGCTTGCCCTACTCTCAGATACATGAGTTCACCCAGGGGCTGCCCAGTTACTGCTGATCTCACCTGGGGGTTTTTAGCCTCTTTTTTTTGCTGTGGCAGCAGCTATCCTGCTAGTGGAGCTATCCTGGCCTCCCTGGGGTGCTCCACGTTCAGCCTGACTGTAGTTTCAACCCCTGGCTCATCCCAGCTTCCCAGGTAATCATCTGTCCTCCTTATCTGGGAAGAATCCCCATTTCCCAGGGGAAATTCAGAGGATGAAGTCTCCTGCTTTCTACTTCCTCGTTTGCTTGTCTGCACAGACAATACCATGCTGTATGAGTGTGATGGGTTTTCTTAATTATCATCTAATTTGTCCATCTAGGGTTTGAGGTTATTTTGGTTAATTTAAGTGGGGAGGTTCTTGACCTTTCCCAGTGGCAAATGCTCGGGAAAGCTGTACCAGTATTTCACCCTTTTCTTAAGCAGCAGGACAACATGTCTTAGCCTTCAATAGCTGAGAGTTTTGATAGCTGAGAGGCAACTGGGAGACAATTAAATGACATGATTTGAAGGCAGGGTTCTTTGTTTTAGTGCCTGGCCAGCCCAGGCATTCTGGTGCTCTGCTTGTAACTTTTCCATTTACTGCTATGAAGACAGAAATATGATCAAAGAAAATAAAAAAGGAGGATCTGCAGAAAAGTTGTTTAAGCATTACTGAAACATTCTATGTTAGTAGTGCCAAAGGCTGAGAACTCTCTTAGTGTGTTAAAGCCTTTTAATAATTTGAGATCACATTATAATCCCCTTGTCCAGAATCCTTATAATTTATACATGGTTTAATGCTTGGAATAAAGTTAGAGTCTCAGTCTCTCTTTTTTTTTTTTTTCACTCTTATGCCACAGTCAAGGATAATCATTTTAAATGCTGAAATGTGTTAAAAGCATTAATTGCACTAGTTTAAGTGTTTTATTTTGAGTTAGAGTCACTCAAAACTTTAATATGACAGATAAGATATAGCGCAATAATTCTAGCTGTGACTCAGAACAGGAAACAAATCCTGACTTTGATCCGAGGAATAACGCTTCCCTCCCTGACCGACAAGGTGGCTTTTGAGCCGTACTGAGCCTTAGCACCGGGAGCACCCAAAGAGCTGCTGGCTTCCAGCGCAGGGGAGGCAGCTGGCAGCTGGCGGTTGCTGGAGCTCAGCTCCGCATCCCGGCCACACGGGTGGGAGAGGACATCCCACATCAACTTCGGCACCCTGGAGCAGATAGGAGCTGCCTGCCCCCGTGCTCTTAATCTGTGTCAAGGCAGTCACAGAAGATTGGCTTAGAGCACTTCTGGCATGAAAAAAACATGTGTTTTGCCTCAGTATACATAGATGTGCAAAGTTGGAGTATTTTACACATTTGGTAGAGTGGTTAAACAAGTAAAGCGACAGACGTGAGACAGCAGAAACCTCTGGGGAGAGAAGGGGCAGCTGGAACAAATGTGTGAGGGACAAGCGTGGGGTGGCAATGGGTCAGATCTCCCTCCCAAGGAAGAGGGTACATTTCCAAAGCTCTGGTTCAGCTCCCATCCCCACTGGGGGACCGTAGGGTTTGGCTTAGCGCATACTCCCACAGCGATTTGGGGTATAAAATGTGCGTGCTAGCAGGAAAACATCGAATGAGCCTGGGGTTGGGAATTTAATCACATAGCTATGCTGCTCAACCCTTGCGCTAGTTCACCTCAGGCCTGTTAATCACCTTTCGGGATACAGTGAAGCTATTCAGGGATGGATTTCTAAAAGCATGAAGGGCAAGCTGCCATGTTAGTCCCACTTGAAAACACCTAGGGAGTGATCTGGGTGCCTGAACATATATGTCCAGTACAATTTAGATGCCCTACGCTCTCCTGCCTTGTTGCAGAAGTCCATGGATTTCCCATATACCTGTCAGCCCACGCGTGTGTTTTGCGTACCAGAAATCATCTGAAATGGCACCAGTCACATATGCTTAGATGCCTGAGTATCTCCCCAAATGCCACGTTGTGCTTGCAGCTATTCCAACTCATAACAGAAGGAGGGAAATTTTGGTCAGTTTTCCAAGCTTATTTCAGTAGGTCACTTCTACCTATTTTACAAAACCACAGTGAGCTGGTGGTCTTGCAGTTTGCACAGATTTTCCTAATTTTTTAATGTTTTGATTGGGAAGAAGTCAGGCTTCAAAATTTTGTGCCTAAAGTTAATCTAGCATTATTTGGTTTCAGAGTTAACTTCCATTTGAAAGAACCTAACTTCTTCACCTCATAGGCCACCATCCCCACTGTGCCAAATATTTTGAAGGAGTGTTGGTCTTGGCAGTGTGTTTGGAAAGTTATAGGAATTCAGTGAAGCAGCATCATGGAGGAAATCTTTTAGAGTTCTGTGACTTTCACAAAAGACATGCTACCAGAAGCTCTCTTTTCACCCTGAACTCCTCTGGTGATATGGAGAGATGGATAGACTTGATCAACCTGCTTTCAGAATCTGAAGATATTAATGGCTGTCATCAAAAATGTACCAGTGTAAGTACTATGAATTTCTTGAAAGCAACCTCACTGTGCAGCACGCTCCGTTACACTAGTAGTATCCACTCCTGAAGCTTTTCCTCATTGCTTGTGTCTGCTGCGTACCTGACAACCTGAACACCTCCCCAGGGCTTCCCAGCACGAGTGACCCAAGCTCTGTCTGGCTGCAGCTCCATCAGTCCAGCCTCTCTGCTGTACCCCTGCCTCTCAGTCCGCTCTAGCTCCGAGTCTAAGAGAATTCCCATTTTTGACCACTCTGATGCTTTTCTGCCCAAGCCGGTTAATGCCCTGCTTGTGCAAACATTTCTGCCACTTGCCTCGTTTCAGCCCTCCCTAGTGCAAACCATCCTGTTCAGAGTATTTTATAGCCCCCCACCCCAAGTATCTGCCTTTCCAGGACACTTCTACCAAACTAATTCTGTTTCTTCTTCAGTCTTTCCGTCTCCACTCTGTATTCGTTACACCAGCACCCATTCATCTGTCTCAGATTACAAAAAAAAGGCAACAGGGTGGCTTTATTTGATTTAAAAACTGAACAACTTGCACGTTATATAGGTTTTGGACAAGAGATTTTAATGTGGCAATGAACTGTAAGGCCCAGCCATGGGTCATCTTCTCTGTCCCTTGGGTAAAAGTTGCTTAGGGTGACTGGCAAACCTGCAGCACTCATATATACAAATCATTCAAGGAATTCATTGCCAGATGATATCATCAGAGGCAAAAGCTCATAAAATGTGCTAGGGACTATGCTGTAATGATCTCTGATTCTGAGGGTCCAACTTGATTTTCCTCAGAAGGCTTTGATTTTCCAAAAAGTAGTGGACATCTAATTTCTGAAAGTCAGAATCATTAGCCACTCAGGGAAAGCAAGACCTAAAAGCTGGAGCTACATTAATGTATATTCATTATGTATATACATCCAGAATATATATTATTTTTGAATGAAGGCATATAAACCCTCAAGTTTCAGTTCATTAAGTCAGAAAGTACCAGAGGTCATGAATAAATTTCATCGATGAACAGGTTTAAATTTCAGTGACTGCTTAAGGAAAAATTGTACTTTTGCCTTGCTTTAATTGCCATGGGCTATGGTTTCAGAGGAAAGAATGACTGGCTAATCAGTCAGCAAAAAAATGATACCGTTAGCACATGATGTATTGTGCTATTTTCTGTGCCGTGGATTCTCTTCCGTATTGCTCCATCTTACCCAGATCTTACAACAAACTCCAATCCATCTGTCTGCAGCCTGGCTGTTATTCCTGCTAAGATCAATGCCTCCTGGTTGGTTGTAGATATTTAATTGTCCCCAGACGCGCAATGTACAGACTGGAGCCTTACTGTACATATAACACTGAGGATAAAGGGTCTGTGACCAAACCCTTCTCTGAGCAAAAGTCACTTAACACATTTTTGCATTACAAAATATCCCACAGTGAGATCTCACTGGAACCAGATGTTCATAGCAGAAAGCATATGGCAAAAGGATGTAGATCCATTTTTCTTAAATCCTCTTGAAAAGTCATTGTATCATAGCCCAAATTCTGCTGAAATTCATGCTTATAATCCCAAAAGCCTTTTCTCAGTAAAAAAAGAAAAAAAAAAGCACATGTCTCTGTTTTCATTGCTTGTGAATCACTTCCACATCCATTGATTTCCAATGGTTTGCAAAGAAAGCAGCTGAGAGAATTTGACCCACAGTGTACAAGGTGTGCATGAAGCTTGAATGAATGGAACATGTGTGAAGAATTACTGAATGAGTGTTTGTCCTGGAGAAACAGAGACAATGGCCAAATAAAAGTCAGCCTTTGTGTGTTCCATAAATATTTAATCTCAACCTGCAGAGAGAGAAATTTCCAAACAATACGTATGCTGTTTATCATATCATGTCATCTCATATTATACACTGCCTGTTGGTGCACGACAGCTGCCTAATCTGTTTATGTAGTTGGGCTTAATCAGGTGAGTTTGTTCTTATTGCATGGATTAGGGTGTCTGACAACAGACCTTTTTTAAATTGAAAGTCTCTGCCAATACAGACAAGAGCAGGGCCTTAAAAAACACTGTAATCCAATGCCCCGGGCTAATGAAGGCTGAACCAGTACTTCAGTCATTCGTTTAACCCCCTCGAGCCCACAGATACTGCATTTGCCAAAGGGGTTAAACACCGTGTCCTGCTAGTACAAAATACACCCGGCAAAGGCCTGGTTGCGTGGTCAGATGTATGTCCTTCATGCCAGCAAGGCAGACATCCAGCGCCGAGAGGAGCGTTTTGAAGCGTGTGGTGGGCAGGCGTCCAGGGCCAGCAGCGGTGATGGGGACGGGGAGCAGTGTGTGCTTCCTCTCCTGCTTCCTCTCTTGCCCACCCACAAGATGAGTGAGTTCAAGAAGTGTGAGGCTGAGGGGTTTCTTCCTTGGTGGCCCATGGTGGTCATTGCAGTTCTCCAGTGGTCATTGCAGGTCTGGCACAGCTGCTAGCGCTACTCCAAAGCACGGCAGAGGAAGGGCAAGTGTCCACAAGTATCTAAGGAAATATGTGAAGAGTCACACTTCAGCTCTTTCTATAGGGCGTGGTCATAATTTGCCATCCTTAGGCACAATCCAAGCTACTCTATGTAGCTATGTTACTATTTCTCAACTGTATTTGGCCTTGCCAATGATAGGAAAATTGTCAGTCGTAGTCACTGACTTCCCCCATTCTTTGTTCACTTTGCTATTCTCTTGGGATCTTTCAGGCAATTGCATTTTTCCAAAGTTATTGAAGGTTGGAAATACTTTCAACAGCATTTGCAATATGTAGGAAATGGTGAACTGGACAGGACTTTCACAGCTTGGCATTTAATGAAGTCCAAATATATGAATCGTGCTACAAAACAAATATTATATGGCAGCCTGCGCTCAGGAAATAAAATACTCATTTGGTTTGTAGACTTTAAATAAACAAATTGTATTTTTAGTTCCTATCTGTCTCTTTTATTTAAAGAGACTTATTTTGTCTTACTGAATTTCCATGTTCATAAAGAACCAGCACATGCCATATGTAGACAGGAAACTTTGGAATACATGAAGAGCCGGTCCAGTATGACAGAAGAAAATCTGTAAAATCATGATGGCAATTAGGAATGCTCTTTACAATTTTTGAACTGAGAAGTATGTGTCTGACGAGGTATTACATGGATTTACGTTTGATTTTTAACAAATTAGTAAAGCATCATTTTCAAATACTCAAAGCAGTCACTTTTTGTTTGCAAGCCAGAACCATTTTTTATTCCATGTTTTTATAAAACCATAAACCCTTGGAAAAGATTATATAATATTGATATATAATCCTTTATGCAATTGGATTTTCTCTGTGATGATCTGAGAGCACTTCTCTTCCATTGATGACTGAATTCTCACCATACCCTTTTTAGAGACATTTTTTGGTGTTTTGGAGATGAGTGACTGAAACACAGGTTGTACCTGCACTGGGAATGCTTTACTGATATAGGGGTTCCTGTAAATGTTGGGAATGAAGTACGCGTAGTCTATTGGATTGCTTTGTACTGGGTGTAATAAAATCATTTCACCCTTCAAATGAAACAAGCCGCACTAGTAAAAGCACAATTTTCCTAATGTGACTGCAAACCTATTTTCTTCTGGACAGGTCTTCTTTATCTAAATGAAAATCCTGTCGGAGCAGATTTTTGGGATTTTCTACCTTTGTTTGGACTTCATGGGTGGATGCCTTGCAGCCCTGGGGCATCTGCAGCTCCAGCTCTGCAGCTGCAGAGTGAGACGTTCAGGAGACAGCAGCATGAGCAGCAGGTCGGGGCTCAGACTGGGTGGGATTGCTGTGTGACTGGTGCTGCAGCCTTGGATCCGGGCGCAAGTGCCAGCTCTCTGGGGTTGTCTAAGCTCTCAGTGCAAATCAGCAGCAAAGGCAGGAGCAGACGTTTATCCCATTAAAAGCCAGGCCATGCAATGAACAGGAGTTCCCATTGAGTTCCCTCAGCATAATAACGTGGCCTCCTTTCACTAGGGCTGCTCCGTTGCTGTGCAGCGTTTCTGGCGTAGCAGCATGTTTCTAGGCACAATGTGATACACACCTTGGGTTTGAAGCTTTCTGGGCAGGGAAGACTCATGATCAAGATACATATATATATATATATATATATATTTGTGTGTGTGTGTGTGTGTGTGTAGAATCATAGAATCATAGAATCACAGAATCATAGAATGGTTCGGGCTGGAAGGGACCTTAAAGATCATCTAGTTCCAACCCCCCTGCCATGGGCAGGGACACCTCCCACTAGACCAGGTCACTCAAAGCCCCGTCCAACCTGACCTTGAACACTTCCAGGGATGGGTCATCCACACCCTCCCTGGGCAACGTGTTCCACCGCCTCAGCACCCTCAGAGTGAAGAATTTCTTTCCAATATCCAATCTAAATCTACCCTCCTTTAGTTTGAAACCATTACGCCTCGTCCTATCATTACACTCCTGGATAAAGAGTCCCTCCCCATCCTTCCTGTATCACGTAGTTGCTGATGCTTCCCATAACGTCAGATATCATTCTTGAACAAGTTAGTGATTTCCATACTGCCTGCTCAGTAGTATCTGACTTGAAAGGTACCTGGTAACTCTAGAAATTCCAATCAAACACAGAAAAATCCCCAGAATTTCTAGACGGAAAGAGGAGATTTCAGAAAATCCAGACATATGGTAGCATTAGTCTTCAGCAGTATGAAAATATAATAAAAGAATTCTGAAGCAATTTTTCTAGGCTAGATCCTATTTTCCCTTTTTTTCCATTGCTTTAGTAGTGGTGGAAATGCATCTATCGGTTTTTAACTTTAGTTTCTATAGAAATTCTTTTAGTAATCAGACATATTAATCAGAATCAGAAAATTTTTTAATCTTACAAGTTTGTAATTCTATGAGGTTGAAGGGAGTCAAACAGAAAGTGGATCCTTAAATGGAAAGCAGTTACTCCTAACATGAAAAACTGAGCCTCTTCTTTACCTAGTGCTAGTGAAAGAAATAAATCACATAAGAACTAGTATAACATCCACAGATTTCAAGATGGGGAGCCAAACATTATGCAGCCTGTTTAACTGAGCTCATGCAGGATTAAATCACTGGAACCATGGAAAAAAAACACTATTAAGGAATGGGTTTATCAGGTTGTTTTCACATTTGCCATTTTCATTTAGAAGTGGGTAAAATAAATGAGACCTTTTAGGCCCAGCTGCATGTGAACCATTATCTACTATGTTTTATGTCTTTTCTCTCACCTACAAACGCGCACTGGGTCATGAATCCCTGTCCTCCTGAAACGTGGCCCTGGGTGCTTTACAAGGCAGGTCAAGGGAATGCTCCTGCCAAAAGGATTTCACCAGCCAGATGAACACATACCTTTGGTTGGGATTCATGAGCCCCGTAACCCCCTGTCTGAGGACTCTGTTGCTCAAGACAAAAATCCTGTCTTGCCAAAAAAGAGGGAAGGAATGAGCTCCTAAAACAAGCACTGGCACATTCCTCTGAACCTTTAAACAAACCTTGCAAAATGCTAAGTTCAAAATGGATTATTCTCAAGGTGGATTTACGATTACCAACACATTCCTCACTGACTTGGAATAACTTTTGTAAGAGGGAAGAAGTATTTTTTGTGGTTATGGCCCAGAAGCAGTATTGCTGAGGTGTTTTCTGGGGCAGCTGTAGCCTCATTACATGGAGGGGCGAAGGTCTCCGGAAAATGCTTTTAAATATGGATGGATGAAGTTACTTGTCCATATTTTGGGGAGCAAGTTTGAAAACAGGACCTTTAATCTCTTTGTACTGCATTTTGCCTGGCTGCACAGAGGTCTGTTGTGAAGCATAATTATTGCCTTTTTGGTCCTTCAAGAATGGTACTACAGAAATGCAGGATTTTGTCACCTCTAATTCTCTTTGTCCCTGAAGGATAATCAGCACACAAGTTCAAGCGATAAAGGCTGAACACATCTTTTGCCAGATACGTGCTGTGCCTTTAGGGTCATCTCTGTATAAAATACAGTGTGCAGCATGCAAAACTCCATAAGGAATATTCTCAAAGGAGATATTCTCCATGTCGCTATCTAACAAGGGGAAAGAATAACAGATATCTTCCTCCCTTCTCCTCTCCATCAGAGCTGCTTGGAGAGCAGTCGTGCTGGAACCTCTGAGAGAGAAGGGCATATTTTATTTCCTCTGTACCCTTTGTCTCCCCTGTATCTGCACCCAGAGACCATACCCTTATTCTTCTCTCCTCTGAGGTCAGTAAAAACATCAGCTCCATGTGCGTCAAATGTACCATTTGTATTTTGGTAGTACCCGTGGGGCGCAACCCTACACACGAGTGGGGAAGTGGGCATGAAAAGCTTGGAAAACTAATTATCTAAGGCTTGACTTTCTCTGAAACAAAAACCTTGGAGTTTCTGTTGCTTAATTTGTTTTGGTAACAAGATAACTAACACACAATAATTACCTTATTGTATGTAATCTCCAGATCGCCTCTCAGTAAAATAACAGTCCTTCCCTGGGGCCTTTCCCTGGTGGAAATCCCTGGAGTAACAACCAGAGGAAAAAGCTGGATGCTGAGTGACAGGACACACTTATCCCCTTAACAAGGCTGAGTTTATGGAGACACACGACAGCCCTTCTGTCTGCAGTGGCTGTAAGAGCCTTTCCTAAACAATTTCTGATGGCAAAGGAGAGATTCAGCCTCAGGATATTAGTGTCTTGTCTCCACCATGGTTTTATAGTAGACAATTAACATTTGCTTTACCTTCCAGAGGTACAACACCCTCCATTTTTGTCAGTGAAGACATGGTATAAACAAGACCAGGTGCCCTGTCCCGTGTTTGCCTCTTTTTTCTGCCAGGCTTTGCTCCTCCAGGAGATCCTGAAAAGCAAGAGTTTCTGTGATATGGGAAGCTGACAGAGTAAGGTACTGAGAGAGAGATATGCAGCTGAGAGAAATGCTACAAGTAAATAAATACCACCAGGATAATTTATTTCTCTTTCTTTTGGTTAAAGGAGTTGGCGTTTTGCAATCCAGCCCAGAGAGACTGAGCTCCCCTTGGTATCCTGCAAAAAGCCTTCTAATGTCACTGGATATTTATTACTCTGCTATTTAGCTGGTGATACCCCCTCTTTATCTTCATATTTTTGAATTGGTTTACATTCTGGAGATGTTAAAATAAACATGGCTTTGTGATTTTTGGACCAGGAAACCAAAGGCCAAGGGCCTTTGTGGAAAATGGTATGCGATTAGAAACTCTGTTTCTGCCACTTGATCCCTAGCTACACAGGAGTCACAAAAGGTAAGGAAAAAAAAGTATTTTAGGCATGAACCAGCATTCCTTCTGTACCCACTTCACTCATTGACCTCAGGAGGAGAATTGGGCATTCAGGGAAGTCAGAGCTCAACTCTCAGGAGCAGATGAGGATCTGTGATATATACATATACATACATGTTTAAAGAGGCTAAGCAGAAAAATAGGTGCCCAGGTACCTCAGATAACTCGGGCCCCAGCCACCTCTAAAAATTCAATTAGGTGCTTTAAATACACCCAAAATAATGCCGACATGTCACCGCATGCCTGTGTTTTATTTTTATATATATGCACACCTGAGTTAGTTACCTGGCCTTCTTTTATAATTAGTACAGGAAAACAGGCACTTTTAGACACAACTAATTTCAGTTGAAAGTAGTTGTCTAGTAAGGAGCAGACATTATAAAAATGTGTGTTTCTCACCACCGATTGTGCTGGGAACTCAAGGCTATGAGCTCAGGTACAGCTGTTTGCACTGCAGACAAATCAAGCTGGATGGGATGAAACCTACATTTGAAAACTTGCTTATAATTCCTTGCTGGGGTTTCCTGTATACAAAGTTTAGTTGTCACTTGAAGTTTAATTTGGGGGAGCAGGAGATGTAGACATTCTGGTAGAAGACAATGATTTGGCAGAGGCTCTGGGCACCACTGTGGTATTACCACTAACGATGGTTGATTGCACAGTTCACAAAAGGAAGACCGCACCGCTGTCTTTATTCTGCACCCAGAGAGGCCTCCCTACCCTGCCTGTACAGGAACAAATGTGCCCAGCCATCGTGACCAGACCACGAATGGCAAGACTGGCTCTTTATTTTGCTCCATCTGTCCCCGATTTTGGAGATTGATGCTCTGGACTTCCATATGTTTTCTCACATTCCTCTGGCTGACCGTTAGCTTCTCCTTTCTGAGCTGGAGACTATGACTAGCACCTGATTTTACTTGAACTTGTGGCAGCAAGCACCTTATATCCGGCTGTGTTTGGAGTTTATTAGAGAGTGGGTTTGGACTGGGGACTTTTCTGAGCGGGGAGATCCAGCCGCTCTCTTTCTCAGAAACGTACACTTAAAAGTTGCTTATTCTTCCTCAGCTGACTCCAAATATTTCTGCACTTCAAAGCACCTCTTTATTCACCTGAGCATTCATATGTCAATGTGCTATCATTACCACATTAAATTGAATAATTCATTATCGTGATATGTCAGTCCATATATACTATACAGACAAATTTATTACTGCTTCTTTGGCTCACAGTAGTTTTAACAGTCCTCTAATACATCGGGTTATTTGAAGAACAAATATTCCCTGTGTGTGTGAAAGAGAAAAAGGAGAGTATGCAGAAACTCCTACAGGCATACAAGTCAAAACACACTGTTATACATTTTGTCCCCACAGGATAATGGTGAGACATCCACAGTATGCGGCCTACTTTTCTCACAGACGCGAGATTAAAGTCTTGAGAACTGAAAAATGTTTGCTCCATATTCCCTTATCACACTCACGTGAAGATCCTGATGTGATAGGTACAGCCCATCCTTCCTCCAGCAGCCTACAGGACCACAAACTAGTGTGGGAGTGCTCTGATCTGTTTGTTAAATGAAGTCTAAATGAGACATTTTTGGAAATAGTCCAATGGCTAAAGGGGAAAAAAAGCCACCCCCAAAACTTTCTTTAGGATGTTTAGTCTCAAAATAGTAATATTTTTTAAAGGAGAATAAGTTCAGGTGGATGTACTGGTCAAATTCCAGTTCAAATAATTGCACTTTGTTGATTTGCAGTAACCCCCTATTTCTGTAGTATAATGCATCCCATAACAATATGGGTCTGGAAGATGGCTGAATGCCTTTTTTCCTGTCCATGCATATTTTAAATCAAATCTGATTTCATGTTGCCTGCACCACTGACTTCCAGTGAACTTTTAAGTGAGACTGACTTGGTTTGCACCAATGTTTGGGGAATATAATTTCTCCATATAATTTGAGTAGTCTAAGGCAGCCTATATTTATGACTTCTGTTATCGTGATAGCTGGATGCTGAATGTTGCTTTGCTTAGATTTTGATCTCATGTGAGGCTTTGCACACTCTTGCCTTGTATTTGAAAACATAATAAAGTGAAAAATCCCTCAGAGCAGTGGTTTCCCAGACACTGTTGCTAGGTGATCCTCCAAAGCTGAATGAATTCTTAAACTCCTCGGGCTCCAGACACCCAACTAATAACCAGTAACCACACGTTCAAGTGAAAAGGGAGCATCACTGCTTTTCTGGTTGCTTCCTAGTTTTGCACCCTTACACAGACTGAGATAGGCACCAGGTGTTTAAGCTTTTTCTCCCTTGGAAACTGGGCAAGGCATTTACAAATATTGTCAAGATGAGATGAGTTAGCTGGGTAGAAAATCACCACACTTAAAGCACATCGATCTGCACTTCCTCACTAATTCTTCTGGCAGCTATGTATTTGACAATGGTTGTGTTAAAAAACAAATACATGCATTTATATGAATAAATGTTCACTCAAAAATACTCATTAACACTGGAAAAGCTGAAAGCCACGTTGGTAGAAATGGAACAAAATAATGTTTTTTTTAAAAACAACAGTTGTATCAAAGTATAGACTCTCCTAAAACTTGATCAATTTAATCAAAATTTAGTTCAGAATTGGTTAATTATGTCCTTTAATACATAATATTATCCTAGGACGTCTTTCAGATAAAACTTAAAGTTTCCTCTTTTTTGGCTTCAGTAAATATGTCTGTCTTTCCCAAGGCTGGAGTCAGCACAGGCTGACCCTGCAGCAAATGGTCAAATAAAGGGCATGTTAGCCCTTGTGAACAGAATAGTGAATATGCGTGCAAGAATATTTTGTACAAATGTGATATAGTGCAGTAAAAAGCAGATACAGACAGTAAATCTGCTTTTTTGTAGCTTTGTCTTGAATTCCTCGCTGCGAGGAGGCTACCAATATGTTCTAAACCCATTGCTTCATTTACACTGCCAAAATTCGTCCAGAAAAGGAGGAAAGTTCTAGCTTTCCATTATGTTATCAAGCTTCCTTATCTCTTGACAAGCTGAAAATCCTCCTCCTTTCTCCCTTGATACTCCCTGCCTTATTCAGAATATTCTCTCACATACAAAATACAGCTCCCTATCTTTCTCTAAGCCAAGGTCCACACCTCTGCTGTAATAAGTACGTCAGCTCTCCTGCTGAGCAGGGACCGGTCCAGGCATGGCAGTGACGGCAAACGGCGAGGGCAGCCTTTTGAAGGTCCCTCCTTTTCTCCTGCCCCATGGGAGAGGCACACCAAGACCTTCCCACTTTGTGAGAAAAACTCTAAACTTCATTTCTGATGTCAGACCAGCGAATTCCCAGCAGTGTCGCAGGGAGATGGTTACCTCACCGTGAAGTAATCTGCGATTGTGAAACTAAAGGCTCTCATACTGTACACACACCAAAGAGACCAGATTAAGCTTGCATTGGCAGCTTTAGTATTCACACTGGATTATTGACATTTCAGTCTTAACAACAGTCCTTTAACTTTGATTCCATGTATAATTTCATAAACTTTGTAAAAACTAAATTTGGAAAAAATAAGACAGAACCATCCCATTATCTTAGGTCTTCACTACCCCTATATGAATTACTAGGACGGTTACTAATGGTGAGAAAAGATTCCAAAGAAACTTGTCAAAATGTTTGATGGAGATGTTTCTTTTTTGCCACCATCACATAGGACCTGTGCATGTGTCTGTCTGAAGCTCACCCTCCAGCTAAGTTGGGAAAATTTTGGGAAACTACTTTCATTAGCCCATTGCCCATCCTGCAAAAATAAATATGAATCATTTCTCTGGTGACCAGGGAATGAGAACCACTGGCATGAAAGCTTTTTTACTGGTGAGGCAGACCTTCTCAGGCAATCCCTTTGGAGATAGATGGACCAGGCAGGCATCATTGCCACCACCTCCTTGCACGTTGCAATCACTATGAGGGTCTCAGGCCAACAAAAACAAATCAATGAACACATCTGAGCTGTCAAGTGAGACCCTTGGTGCTCCTGCAGGTTTTAACAAGAAAAACTACTGTGGTAGGCAGGGCTGCGAGAGTGGTCCCTTTCAACAGAAAAAAATATTTCAGCCTCAGGACTTCTCTCTAAATGCCTTCAGAGAGGACAGAGAGAAGAAGGGGTGCAGAATGGGATTTAGGTGTGTTTCATGTAGCACACAGCACATGTAGCACACAGTCCTCAGCATTAGGGCACTTAGAACTCCCAGTGACAGATTTGGAAAGCAGAAGCTGTAGTCAACAATTAGTCCTCAGCGGGTCATTTATCTGCACTGTGGATTTCCCATGGCCTGAAAGCAGAGACACTGAGGCGGCCCTACTGACTCCATGGTGCCGCTGGGGTGCACAGCTAAGCTTATTCTGGGACTAGGTTGAGTCACAGTCCCACTCAGTAGACCTCACCCAAATGAAAGTGGTGCTGTGCTGCGCCAGCCCCGTGTTTCCATTAACAGCACCCTCAGAAATTTGGAAGCAGTGGTGCTGAGACGCCTCTCTAGGGCTCTGGGAGGGTTTGTTTGCTCAGTGCCATGAGCTGGCATGGAGACATTGGAAATCCATTGCTGTTACTGATGACAAGTCCTCTTTCCCCAGAGTCAGGAGCACAATTTAGCAATACTTGGGCTAGTTTGGGTCCAGCTGGGCTTGTGAGCTCCAAGTTAGCACCAGACCCAGTGCTGCGGTGCTTTGCTTTCTTCCTAAGAATCCTGGGATGCCCTGTTACGTCAGAGTTTCTGCAAAGTCTGTTGGCAAGTTCCCCAGCAGGTCCTGGACAAAGCACAGCAGTTTATGAAACCCAGGAAGGACCGTGAGTAATCAGAAACCTTCCTAAGCAGTGTGGCATTCATTTTGTAAGTAATTTGAGAAATATTCTCTGTTCAGCCAGGCACCCAGGGCAAGATCCAACTCCCCTAATTTTAGTTATCTGCAATTTAGGTGTCTAGTCTAAGCAAATTATCTAGTCTCTCTGGATGGAGCCTGTGTGGAGATACGCATCTTTAGAGTGTTATTCATCCCACCTACTGTAAACACCTATATTGAAATTGGATGATATGTACTGTGAAAGAGTCTACCTTCCTCCATTGCTTATCAAGTGATTCTGATGAAAATTTACATTAGTCACCTACCTGGTAGATAGCTGAAGTTAACGAACCCTGTTCAAGTGTTTTAGGCCAAATTATTCTTATTTCTTGCAGTGAGATCTCCTGGGTGGTTATATGCTTACTATCAGATTTCTTCATGTTTCTTATCTAGTACTAAATAAGGATTTTTCTCCTTTTCTTTGGGAATAACTCCTCTTGGTGTTTCAGTGCCTAGAGAAGATGGGGGGTTGGGGGTGGTCAGTTTGGATGGACATGGTCAGATGATCTTGCTTTCATGCTATAGACGGATGTTCTGCATAGCCAGCATTAGTACATCTTCTGGGCACAGCCCAAAAGGAGAAATTGGAAATATACATACTTATTTAAACATATTCTTTAAAATAGGTTATTAACTTGAGGGTCACCCTGAAAGTGACTGGTGTGAGATCCTTGTCTCTGGAAAGGAGTGCTCTGCAATAGCAGAAAAAGTTTCTTTTTCTTCTTAAAGAGCACTTAATAGAGATGCAATTCAGGAAAGGAAATATGAAATATCTCAGCTATGGAAATCATATCAAGAACACCACGAGACATTTTGTAAGCATTGACTTAAGAGGTTTTGCCCTCAATGAAGAAGACCAAAGCATTCATGATGTTTTCTTGGACACTATTGCTTGAAGTAAGGCAATTTTCAAGTGTACATGGACACATTTTTCTAATCAAGGAGCAAAAATAGTGCCAATACCACCTCACTGCATCTTATAGGCCATCCTATGAGCTGCAAAATGTCTATAAACATAAAAAAACCACCCAAAACCAACTCTATGGAAAAACATAATAAGGAATTGCCCTAATTTTAAAACAGTTTGTGAAAGAGGAAAATTGTATTAACAACTTATTCAGTAAAAAAAAAATACATGCCTCTTTTTAAGCTGCTTTCTATCATTATTTCACTTTCTATTTTCTAATTTTCAACTTTTAGGTCTCAGTTTTTGGAAGTTTGGTATTCATTTCTGACCAAATAGTGACAGCTGGCCTGATTTATTGTCTGAGTTCTGCTGTTAGATGATGACTTCTTAGAGACATTATTTTTTTCCTAAATATAGAGGCTGAAAGCCAAACATTATTCAGATGTAGATTCCAGATAAGGCTGAAGGCCAGGACACACGCATTGGGGATTTCAGTCCCATGTGTCAAACTAGGGACCTTTTGAGAAGGGATCTGAATTTGGATTTTGGACATTGGACGCAGGCCATTGGTTTAGGCTTATGCCTCTTCTTCAGGATGACTATAAATAAAATTGCAGTTAATTAACCTATTTAGAATGCTGGTCAGTGCTTACAAGTGACGATGAACAGGATTAATATTCAGAAAGAAAACAGAGACCAGTTCAGATCCTTCTAATTATTATAATTGCAGTAAGACTGAAAATGTAAGCTCAAACTAAACACCATCCTCTCACAGTGTTTGCTGTACAGGTCACATTGAGCAGAACCAAGACCTCAAAGGGGAGGAAAATATTTTCCAGCCTCCCACAGGACCAGCTTGGTATTTTGACAAAATGTTGAACACAAACACTGTTACCTCCAAGGTAATCTGTTATCTGGAATAGATCTTTTAATGGCTGGGTTTGTGTACTTTCTATCTGGTAGTCAAGTTAGCCAGCCATAAATAACACTGAAAAGAGACCAGAACGGTAGCTTAGATTACCGGCGGGAAGGTTCACTGACAGCCCTGACTTTAACATAATTCTCTTGAAATCAGTTACCTATCGCAGAGGCTATTCAGGTAATTAAGTGTTATGGGATAAGTTCTCAGATACCATAATATAACCCTATCTTAAATTAATGAAGACAGACCAGTGTAGGCCATCTGCGGTCTTAATCTCATACTTATTTTCTTTCTTAAGTCAATATGGTTTTGAATTTTTAAAAAATATGTTAATTTGCTTTATATACTAGACAGCAGGGAAGTGAGCTGCTGTCCCAGTAACTCAATGGTGAAACACAGGTACTGGTAAGACTTCAGGGTCTCCTGGCTGTCCTGCCTGTCATCCCACTATCACTCTGGAAGGGCACAAGCCTCCTCTGTCACCTGTGTTATACGTACCAGCCCATGTAGCTGTTAGGTAACCTTAGGTGTCCAAAATGGTATCAGGTGCCTAATTTAAGCACTAGATGATTTTTAAAATAAGCAATACTTCTAAGATCGTACTGGGAAGATAATGATAGGCAGTAAAGTCCCATTATGTGATCCGCACAGATGTATCAAAATCTTTGGCCTTGCTATGCATCTTCATATGATGCTTTATTTTTATGCTTATTTGTGTCTGATATTTAATCCTACTAAGTTTAGAACAAGAAGCTGCCTTCTGTTCTTGGTGCTGGCTTTAGTCACAGGAGTTGGAAACTTAAAAGTTTAATCAGCAAAAGTAAACAAAAGGCAAAGACATGATGGAAATACAGAATTCTTTTGTATGAGTGTACAACTAAAACTATATATATATATATATGAAATATACAATCACCAAGAATTAAATTATTGCTTTGCTGTCTAATTAAAAAAATATGCCCTTTTCCCACCATTCAGAGGGAGAGCAACTGAAGTAAAACTTGCTGGGCCAGGAGAACTGTAACAAAAATCTCATCCGAGCCCCCACACAACACAGGAATCCTGCCATCAAGGCTGATTCTGTTTGAATCTGTTTTAGAAAGACTTCCCGCCTTGTTTGAAAGCCTTCAAATGAAGGAGAATCCACAGCAAGCTGTTTCAATAGTTAATTGCACGCACTGTTAAAAACCTAGTGCTTTATTTCCAGTCTTATTCCTTCCTTTTTTCTTTAAAGGAAGAGATTAAAAAAGAGAACGATTCATCTGAGGATCTCATCAGGCTTGTTCTACATTGTTCACTTGTATTCCCTCCTGTAACTGCTCCTGTTTGCTCACCAGCTCAGAAACGAACTGCAGCCTTAGACGAGTCCCCCACACAGAGACAATACTCTTATCTTTCCACTTCAAGCTGTATTAAATGAATGATAATGTCTTTCTACAGGATGAAGGCACAAGCAGAACCACCTCACTGAGAAGAAAGCGATTTCAAACAGAGCTGGCGGCATATTCTGTACTATTCAGGTTCCTCCAACGTGCCCATCGCCATGTACCTGAGCACCTTTCAGAGGAAAAACAGCACCAACACATGAAAGTCCCTTTCCCTCTCCTCGGCCATGGCGTGTGCATGCAGTAAGTGCTGAGGGATTAGGAGCTGCCTCCTGGGACATGGGGACAAAGAAAAAAACATTGAGTGGAGATTTGAAAGAGGCAGAATTTGCTGAGAAGCTAAGCCGCTTCAAGAGTAAATTCCTGTGTAGCTGCCGAGGACAACCTGTTTCCCACACGCACAAGGCTGTGCCCGATAAACAGCAGGGCTGTATGTAGGCAGTGCAGGTACTTAGTCATCATGCTGGCCAAGGAGCAGAGGTTTAAGATGCTTTCTTTGGACCCTTTACTGCCAGGCGTGATTGCCAGACCAGCTGATGCCACAAAATCCTCCAAGTGCAGAAGTTACACAGAGCTCCAAGGAGGCAAGGAGGTCTGGTTTTGTTTTGGAACTGGTTGTCAACCCCCAGTCTCCCAGGTAGGCTCAAATGATGGAAAACAGTCTTGTGCCTGACCCTGTGAGGAAATTACTCTTCCTTAGCTTCCTACAAGCTCAAAAAGGCTCCTAGGATGTCGACAGACAAGCCTTGCCAAGGGAAGACACCAGGACTCCCACTTCTAAACTGAAGGGAAAACTGAGTTATTGGCTGATCTGCCTTGCTTGCAGTTTGACATAAAATTAATTCTCTAAATCAGAGATCTCTCATGCGCTTGTCCAGCTGCTCAAATGCTTCTGTTTGATTTTCATCCTTCTAACTTCGTTAATTGAGAGTTACAATGAAACTTGCTCACTTACTTCGTAGTGCAACTGTATTGCAGTGGTTGTAAAGCTTTTCCACAGCAGAAAGGTAGCATTTTATACACACTTTGGATGTAAATAGCTACAAAGCATGTAGAACAAGACTAAATCAAGTTTGCAGCAATGCCTCAGTCTGTAAGGAGGCAGTTAACAATATGTTTCTTCTGTAATTAAGTCAAATTGAGAGGTTCCCATGTTGGTTTTTTTAATCATTACAGCAGTCTGGTTTACAGCATGGATCCACAAAGAGCTGCGCTGGCACAAATGAGGGAGCAGCGGCACAGAGGTGAGAGGGAGTAGCCAGAGGGTGGGAAGGCAAGAAATTGTTATGCTGGCTTTGTCACCTGAATCCTAAAACTTTTAGAAACTTTAGGGCTTCTGGAAAAAATATCTCCATCCTTGGTATCCATAAAATTAAGACTGCATGTCTGTTTAATGGGCTGTATTCCAGTTCAGCCACAAGTTGTTGAATGGGAATTACTGGAAGAGGTTGTGAATCTGTGTCAGGAGATCAGACTGCCTTTGTCGTTCCTGTCCCTCAAATCTATGAACTCTCATTAGGGCTTCTCAAGTCTGAATTCAGCCAGCCAGTATTTTTCAGTAAGAACAGGAGGAAGGACAATGCTTTTGATACTCATACAAATTGCATTGTTTATCTAACTGTCAGTATATATCTCTGTATTCAATGGGGGTCAGGAGCCTACTGCAGAATAGCTATGCAACATCAGTTGTTTGACCAAAGGCCTGTTCAGTCAGGCGTTTCACCGCTCATCTGTCATTGGGGCTGCCAGTAATAACAATTAGCTTGACTTAATTGTGTATTTTAACAGCTGCTTAATATTACCCAGATCTTTCCTTCACTCATAATGTAAGATACCTTTCTGCTGAATGTGGTTTTAATTAAGGCTCTGTTCACAACTTCTCACAAGCTGTTGAAAAATTCATGTCCTGTAAGAAAAGTGATGATGCAGTAAATGCTACTGGGGCAGAGACTAACTTTTTATTAGATGAGCATTGAGCTCTTATGAATTCGTGACTCTGGTTTAACTGACGTGGGTGCCAAAGGAAAGATGGAATAGATTTAACAACTGCAGTAACTTAAAAGGTGTAAAATATGCAGGTGCTGATACCAGCGAAGTTGTATGTTGCGAAGGAGTGTGTCTTTAAAGTGGTGGCAAGCTGTAATCGTTTGCAGGGCACTGTACCAGTTGACTACATTTCCATGTGGTTGAGAAGTACCAAGAGCACTGTGACTGAGCAGCACTGCACCATTGCTCCCACTTGAAGCGGGTAGCATTTTTTCCTGTAGCATTCCTTGCACGAGAAAAAATAAAGTCACATTTTTCAGGAATGTCACAGGAAACAAATGAAGCCTGGAATATCCACTTCAGCATAAGAAAATCTCTCACATATCGGTGTGCGCGCCATATGGATAATTCTTTATAAGATAGTAGTTACTGAGTTATTACCCCTCATCTTCACAAGGGGAATTTGAAATTCCAAACTCTTTTAACAAGCCAATACTGTTACACTGACAATCCTCCCCGGATGCCCCAAATAATTCCTTGGTAACTGCAAAAAAAGTTGAGGAAGTTGTCATATATGTGGAATTACATTATAAGCACGAATCACTTTCATCTGGAGCAGATGTCATGTGTCCTTAGCTTGGCTTCTGCTCAGACATGGAAGGCATGACATTTATATATCATTATAAATAGGCTGGGATTTGGGACTGTGCGAACGTTTGGGTTACAGACATTCAGAAGTACAATCATCACCCTCTCCTCCTTTTTATTGTCCAGAAGCAAACATTTTATAAAATTCTCTCCTCATATTCCGCCAATAAACATTTTAGTTATCCTAGCAACCATTTTTAGATGTGCTGTAAATACACTTGGCAAGCTAATGGATGCCCTTAGCTACTTTAAACAGCCACTTTCCACTTAGTTTATGTATTTCGCACATGTGGAGAACAGCAAAGCAGGGTGGAGCAGCATATGCAGGTCCCGCGGTATTCATGCCTTTGGTATCTAGGAAGGTGGGAACTCCCTGCCTGAGGACTTTTGTCGGGGCTCTGGCACAGTCTTTTGATTTTTTTGTTAACAGTTTCCCAATGTAATGGTTCTTTAGGAAATGAATGATCTTTGAGAATTTACCCTATTGTGCACTTGGTTGAAATATGTAACATCTTGAAAAGTTGTTTTGACAAGGTGAGGGTCTGCGGAAACCCAAGCGGTCACGCAAATAGCAACGATCCCATGGCTTTGTTTCTGTAGGAACCTGGGCCATATATCAACTGAAACAGAGCAACTGATTCAGAAAAATGTCAGAGCACAGGAGGCTGGGGTGATGGCATCTTGTGCTCATCCCCCTTGTGACAAAGCCCTACCCATGGGAGGATGTTGCCCAAACAACTGGCCCATCTCCTGAACAGGTCTCCGTCATCTCCCACTTCCTGAGATTTAAAACCTGGAATGGCTTACAAATAGCTTTTATTAACATAGCATTAAATATTGCCTAAAGAAGCAGCAGCAATGCTGTCTTCCCAAGGGTCAGTGTCCCACCTTGAAATTCTCTGGCATTTCAAAAAGGGGAAGATGCTCACTGATGCTTCTCCCTCAATACAGGCAATAATATCATCTTTCTCATCAAGTGGCTAGCTATTTTCATACAGCTCGTAGGAACTTCATAGGTCTAAGTCAAATCCCAGAAGTCAAAAAGTTAAAATGTATACATACATGTGCACTTATACAAACAACAAAGCCATATGAATCTCATTTTCACAGGAAGCCAGGCTAAAAATTAACCCACATTATGCCCTTTCATGCCGGCCACGCAAATATGTCAGTTCCACCAAATAAACCCTAACGGTTTGCTCGCACGGCAGAATGGTTTGCTTCCTGTAAGAAGTGAAGGCTCTACGCATACCCCAGTTTCTGAACCAGTTTCCCCAAATAGTCCCAGAGCAATCTTTTCTCATAATGGTCGTTCTTGATTTAAAGACAATAAAGAGCGCAGGTTCACAGTGGCAGAGATTGTTCCTGCTCTGAATCTTCAGAGAATTCAATGGGATTTTTATAGGACGTATTTTACACAGGTGAAGGTGAACCAGTTACTGTGTTAATGATCCTTGCTGAGTTTAATGATGAAAAGAACTGACTGGCAAGCCGATGCAAAAGACTGGGATATCTGAAAGTCTTCCTCGGCTACTTCCAAAGCAGCAGCTTGAGTCCCTTCTTTGGGAATTTAACTGCGCTGGGGAGTTGTCTTCGCTGTGTTTTAACGTCTCTTTGCCCATCGCTGTGAATGTAGGATCAGTGGGGCACCGCTGCTCCTACTTACTCAGAAGAAATGAGCCCAAAATGCAAAATGTGGGTCCAGATCTGTAGCCAGAATTCAAATGTCGGAGAGCCTAAGGATGTTTGGATCTGGGGTTTTGGTATCAATGATACAAACAGAGGCACAACTCGATGGAGCCACCCTCTTCTTTGGCCACGGTTTCATAGGGGTGGAAGGGTTTACATTTTTACAAAGAAACAGCTAAAGCTTTTGTCAGACCAGGCTTCCCATGGCTGACCCTTGCTGCCATCATCACAGGCAGCCTTTGCCTGTCCCTCTGTGCTCCAGCTCCCACATGCCCAGGACAGAGCAGACAGGACGACAGGATAAAGGAGCCAGCATGCAGATGTGCTTTTTTTTGGAAAAAGCCCTACAGTAGTTTGCACAACATAACAAGTCCAAGCAGGTAACAGGAGAACTAGTATTTTTCCCAAACACCGTGATAGTCATAATTACAGTCATATAAATCAAGATGATGAAAGAAAAATCACATATTTCCAGATGCCCATGGTAAACTTACTTACTGTAAATTAGAGCCAGAGTTAAGCGTGTGGAAAACTCCTATAATTTGGGCCACAGCTGCAAGAAAAGCTGTAGGAAAAGGCTCTGAGCTGTGACTTTGTTTTCATCACAGCATTTTATTATGTCTCTTATTATCGCTTTATCAAAAGAAAGTTAGGGTAGCAACATTCTCTTTTACAACAGCCCTATTATTCATTTCGGAAAAAATAATAAAAAAAAAATTTGCACTAAATGAGTTGAATGATTACCTTTAATTACTATTCACTGTCTAAGCTAAGTCAGATAGAGAGATTCCTGTATTAAAATGAATGCTTTTGAAAAATACATCAAGCACGTTGCTGTGATTTGTCCTGCCAGCAGATTCCAACATTAATCCTTCCCTAGCGTTGCAACAGAGAACTGAGGTCTCGCCAGAATTTCAATAGCAGTCATTGCACAGAGCTAAATGATGAATCTTTTGTGGAAAATCATCGGTACCTCATCTGTTGTATTTTGTTTCATAACTATAATTTGTAGCTTATTGATCCTTTGAGACTTACCTTTTCATCCCGGATGGCTTGATATTACATATTTTCATTAATAAGCATTATTAGTGATAAATAATGATTCATGAATAAATAAAGTAGTCATGGATTTTATTGTTTACCCAGTTTTATAGCCAGGACTCTGCTTTGCCAATAGGTTTCAGTACTATGGCTTTAATAGTGATGGGATCTTTTAAACTAATGGGTAGCATGCAAACATCATGTACCTTCTTTGCAGCTTCTAACTATAGGGAGATACCCTCCAGAAAGACAAAGGAGATGGGTTTTCTTCAGCCATGCTGATAAATGCTTAGAGATGACACTTGGTCACCCCCTACGCCCAGCTTGCAAGTGCCTTCATACAGCTTGGTAGAAGTTCCCAAACCGTTGTACAACAGGCTGCCGTTCTGGCCCTGCGTGTTGCCTGTGCTCTGTGCTGAGCTCTTCCAACAAGGACGGAAGTTTTGCTTTACACAACATAACCTACAGTCTGCTTCCCATTGTTGTGGCAACACCTCCAGCTGGGAGAAATCCATCCCAACCCAAGCCACAAGCCTCCCAGCTCTGCAGTACCTGCAGGCCATTGTGATTAAACTAATTTGACAACCAACGATTATTTTTTGTTTTGCTTTAATAGAATATTCCACTGATAAATTGGTTTCAGACTAATTTTCTGCTCAATCTAAATTGTCGTGATGGACTGGCAGACTGCGAACTCCAGAAATCTGCCCAAGCAGATTTCCTGCTAGGGTACCATCAGGCAGCCGAGCAAGACGTGCAAGAGCAGGCAAATGACCAAAAAGATCCCACCTGCCGCCCACCCCTCACTTTTCCCACCACCAGTGCCCTGGGGCCAGCGGGGCTCCCCGAGCCTGGCAGCCCTGGACCGCTGCCTGCATCCTGCCAGCCCAGGGGCCACCTGGGGACTGCATGGGCTCCCAGTGCTTTTGGGGATAGTCTGCTGTCCTGTCAGAAAGAGATGGCGCCGGCAGCCCCTGGGGGGTGTTTCATCAAGGCATGAACACATACAGCAGAACGTTAAAATCAAGCTTTTAGCATCTGCAGCCAAGGGCTGCGGGCTGGTGGGTTAGCATCTGAGACTTTCTGTGCTGCAGTTTCTGTCAAAGGCAGTCCTCAGCACCTTCCATTTTTAAAGACAAATACGGTTTTCTTCTAAGCAAAGATCATCTGAAATTGTTTAAAACCTGAGTCTTATTTTGCCTGTCTTTCGCTAAGAAAATGTACATAGCACGTCATTTATACAGAGCAAAAGTGAACACATTTTCACAGCCATAGGTTCAAGGGCACAGCACACACAACTGTATTTAATTCTGCTCACTTACATTATTAAGCACTCATGCCAGATCAGGAGCATTAAGATTTTTGGATTCAAGCTACGGAAAGCTAAATGACATGGCCAATGTTTTCAGGCTTCAGTATCTAACTATCACGATCTAAAGTCATCCCTGTGGACAAGCCTGTTCAGAAGGAATAGGAGACAATCAAGACCCTGATACATAATTGGGCTCCATAAATGACACTTTAAACCTCCACAGATGTATCGGTTTGTTTCAGGCAGCCTTTGCTTCTATAGCTCATGTGTATTCTGTTTAGCTTTATCAAGTGGTTTTATAAATTTGGGACTTTTTTTTAATTGCAAAGGGACACTCCATTAGAGTGTGTTTGGGGACTTAGGGGCAGACTTACTGATGAGGGGGCCAGTCCAGCTCCTCTTGCAGATGCTTTATGAACTTCTCCTGGAGAGCACTGAGCCATTCGCTTTGGTGTCTAGATGGGGTTTGACAGCCTGACTTCAGAGCCACTTCGTTCAGAATGCTACCCAAATATTTAGCATACACTGTATCTGGATTTTCAGCAGGGCCTGTTATGAAGGATGGAAAAAGTCTGGAAAGTTTCTTTCAAAAACACTTTTTACCCTAGAGCCCTAAGCTTGAGCATCATATTATATCCAGATATCTACAGTTTGCATTAATAGTTTACTAATCTAATTAATCTTAATTAATTAATCTTACTAATTAGTAAGCTGTTCTAGGAACCTAATCCTATTCCATGTACTGAAATAAGTAGATTTTGGTCATACTCATATTGAATGTGAGAAATCTGCTTATAAGAACAGTGGTGAATGATCAGGCATAGTATCTAATAACAGATCTACTAATCAGTAATTGCATAATAGCTGACATGAGTAAAACAGGATATTATAAACCCACATTTGCTATAGACAGCGATGACTCCATTTGAGTGTTCTTTTCTGCCTTTTTGCCAGTGTAATTATTCACGCTGACTACTGAATTTGGATATTTTTATTTGAATAAATGATTCATGAATACAATTTGTCATTGTTTAATTACCCTGGGATAATAATAGTCAAGATAATTGAATAACATTCAACTAATAATGTACCGGTTGGGTTTTATTCCTGCTCCTAATTCCATCAATTGTAAATCCATCCTTTTCTTTGATTTGCCAATCTCTTTTAGAATTAATGCAGAAAAAAAAGCAGAAAGAATCAAATTGCCTCAAAAAAAAAGTAAGGAAAAAAATGACATCACCATTTTTTTCTACATGTGCCCTATAAATTTCTTACTGTAGTAGGAAGCATTTAAAATCAAACAACGCATACCATAATTAGAGTACAGTTCATGGGAAGGAGCATACTCAGCCTTACGTTTCCGGAACTATACTTAAGTCATGCAATAATAGCCAAACCAATGTATTATTTTATCAGATAAGAGTCACTAAAATAAACTGAAAAGCTTGCTCTGAAATATATAATGTGGTTTTACATATATGTATTTTTACATATTTTACAGGCGGTAGGAGATTAGAGTGGATTTAAGTTGTTCCACTAAAACAATTCAACTATAAAGCTTGAGCCCAGGCATGTGCGAGAGGCATGAAACCATTCTGTGTTTTATTGCACTAGTTACAATGAACATTATATTTACAGCTTTCTTTTGAATGTACATTAAAATGATGCTGAACAGAAGCAGGTAAAACAGAAACCTTAGTCTTTAGCTCTCCTGCTTTCCAGGACAGTTTAAAAAAAAAAAGGAAAGAAAGAATTATAGTTAGTTGTAACAAAACCCTTGAAGCGTATATAGAATCCAAGTTAATGATATCCTGTAATCTAATCCTGAGCGGACACGGACAGCTGTTCTCGGGGCCCTAATGAACCATGCACATTTACAGATCACTGATTAGCAGAACTTGATACTGGTGGGCACAGACAAGTCCTAACACTATTTGAAATAGCTCTGGTGGTATTAAATAACAGGGATCTGTTATCATGTGATTACCTGTCTGTAAAATTCCTATTTATCTTCATTATGCTGCTGCTTTTCTCAGAGATGAAAGTGGGAAAGGCTTGTCATCTTTGATACTACACCTGTTGCTTTAACTCTTTGTGCTCCTTTGATAGATGAACAGATTCCTCGGGGTCAGGTTGCAGAGAGCAGCGCGGCAGCGGAGAGCTGCTCCGGGCACAGCCACGGCGCTGCTGGCTCCCGTGACTTTCCATAGGGCAACAGTGATTCGAGCCAAAGCACACAGAAGGATTTCTTCCTGATTTATGATGATAGTCACTGTTTATTAGGGGTGAGGATGTGGAAATATGGTCCCATGCGAATACCAGTACAGGCAAAGATGTTCAGTTTTAAGCAACTGCATATACTGAGAAGATCAGCGGTAGCAGCAATGCCAATTATGCTATGGTGAGATCCAATATGCTTTTTTTATGTATCTAGCTTCTGCACTTCCTTGATGATATGTCAGGTGTTTGGCCCAGACTGTGCAATTTGAATATCAAATTTCCATTACAAATATGAGGTAGCTGCTAGATACACGCATCCATTTCCAGTGCACTTTGCCTGGCTCTCTCCTTGCAGGCAGTAATAAGGCAGAAGCGACAGTGCTGATCCTTTGCATAACAGGAAGAGACTAAAGCATGCATCTGTCTGCACGATGTTGAGCCGATAGGCATTATTTCTGACTGGTCTTCAGTCGCTGAGGACTCAACACGTAAAATACTGCTAAGCCTAAAGTGATCTTGCTAGACAACTGGGACTTCAGTCATTCCAGATATTCAAGGATGAAGGACATATTCAAGGATGAAGGGTGGAAGCCTCAGCACTGAAAACTTTATCTCTTTTTAGAGTGACCAAAGTAATCCCTGTAAAACGTTACTCATAACAACTTTTCTTTAAAAAAACAAGTGTGACTTTAAATTAGTGAGCTTTCTGGGTACTTTCCTTCACCTGGGTTTTCTCAAAATTAATTATTCTACATTTGTTACCTGAAAGTCATCATCTAGGTCCTGTGTACATGTACAACCTTTCATGTCCCAGAGAAGGTAATAGTTGTGTGTCTAAGCAACATGGACCACTGAAAATGAGGTCAACTGCAGCTTTGCTTGCTAGTCCCTGAATCACCATTTCCCTTAACTGCCATTTCCCAAACTGGCTGAGCAAAATGAGCAATACCTGTATTGACATCCTTGGGATAATAGTTAGTTTGAAACAAGAAAAATTAAGAATCAAATAATTATGGCTGAGATAAAATCTGAACAACTACACATTCCAAACTTGCATTTCTGTTAATGTGTTATTGTTTTCACTATGAGAGGTTCAAGATTTTAAATATCCTCAAATAACACTGAGTGCTATAAAAGCACCTTACATACAGAGGTTGAAACTTCTTTTTCTGAGTTTATTTTTCCTTGTTTGCATTTTCTTGAGAACTGTTTCTTAAATATTCAGTGTTTCCTTTTATAAATTTCTTGTAGAACAAGCTTTTGTTTTTTCTGGTCAGATGGACAGAGGGAACAGAATAAGTTTTCTGGGACAGATTATTCTGTGGCTAAAAAGTAAATTTCTAGAAGAATTTTAAAAAGATTCCCTACCACACTTTGGACTTGTACTTCACCATAAAGAAGCAGCAGTTATGCTACTGACCAGCAGCCCCGTTTTAGGTTCTCTTACTGCATCTTTCACAATGTACCACGTTGCGTGCACCATCCAGCCACTTTTAGGAAATGAATGCAACCTTGTCCGATGAGTCCATCCTGCTGGATGGAGGATGCAGATGGCTTTATACGCCTAATAATTTATGCTCTGAAATGAAAGGTTTTATTTCCTTGATTTATAAGACAGTGTTGATTTCATAAACAATTTCAGAATATTATCATAGTTATGTCTAACATAATCCTACCATGCAATGTTAGAGGAACCTCATAGAAGTCACATATAGCTTGGGGTTCCTCCTGCTGGCAGCTACCAGCCTGTATTTAATGTTCTAAGATATTCCTGCTTGCTTTCTTCTTCTAAGGTTCTAACAAAGCAACATCTCAATAACGTTTTTCTTCAGTCCTAAAGGAAATCAGCTTTTCTGTGATGACACGAAGTTTGGGGATGCTAACATTTGTCTGGAGTCCTTTTCCACTTAGGGAACACAGCCTAGGTGAAACGTTCAGCTGCCTATTTATGATGAGTTTCATCGTCCATGTTACACGTCTGAAGTTAGGCATTTATTCTCTGCCAGTCATTAGGGTCCCTTAGTAGTCAATGGGAAGAGACAGGCACTTCCAGAGGGTGATTTATTCCATCCTAAAACAGGCGTTTAAGATAGGGAAGATGAATTGCCCTGTGGAGGTCCTATCTCTCCTCGATGACTAGAGCAGTCTGAAGTCATTTGTTCCTCGGATCTGTACAACAGGACCACGAAGTATGCTCTGTCATTAATACCAGAATAAAGGAGTTATTGAAAATGATGTGGCTGGGGTGAACAGAAAGTATAGCCCGGCTTTTCAAATCATACACAAGGAAAATTTAAGCTGTAGTCAATGAGGTACTTCAGAAAACGGCAACTGGAATCTAATTCCGAGGGCAGACAATGGTGGGGAGAGCTCAGTGCTGAGCTGACAGAAGTTGAGCCTTTGGCTGTTAGAAGCATGGATTCTTCTTTCTGATTGCTTTAATTTTACACCTTATATCCTGAAGAGAGGCAGTTAATTCTTGTACTTCCCTCAGCCACAGCTCATTTAGGAAAACCTCCACGGAACTGCAGGACTAGAAAACGCAGAGAATACTCTCACAAATTGAAACCCTCGGCTGTCCTCTTGGCACAGCATAATCACCACTTTTTAACCACCATTTCAGGAGAACCATCCAGAACGGCATGGAGTAAGGGGTGACTGCAAAGGCAGATGCTCCCTTCTGTGCTCTCTTTACAGCACTGCTCAGTCTCTCATTTGCACAGAGACTCTGAAAAAGAAAGAAACTGAAAACAGGGGCCAGGAAGATGACTTTTGATCAATGCTGAGGCACAGTGGGACTGAGCACTACAGGCAAAAGACCTTTTCCCAGGCACAGGGAGTGGAAACCCTACTAGCTGAGCCAGAGGAAAGAGGACTTCCTTCAGCAGAGACCTCCCATCTATGCATGGCCACCAAGGCTGCGGACACCCAAGGGATGCTGGGAATCGGTTCCCAGGGATGGATAAAGCACCCTGTGAGCAGGGTAGGGTGAAAGGGCAAACAATATTTGGAAGATGAATGAGTATTATTTGATTCCACGTAGTGAATGCGTTCTTCCTTGTTTTTATTAAACCAACCAGCTTTGATTGAATCATATTATTTTAAGATCATCCAGAGTGGATGGTGCCATTTCAGGTAGATATCTTTTGTGCTATGTGGAAATTACATTACACATTCACTTGGGGGTGTATCTTTCAACATGGTTGTAATCCGATTATCAGATCTAAACATTGCCAGTGAAGTTGCTTGAGATGAAAGAGATAATTTTCCAGAGGCCATAAAAATATTTAATTTCTGATTCTTAAGGCAGAAGAGACTTTTAAAAATCTCTGGTGTTAGCTTTAGCAAAGTAAAAGGTACTGATGCTTTACCAACCACGTGATTTCAAACACAGGAATAACAAAAGAGCTGTGAAGTATCTCTAAAGATAAGAGATAAGCGATGCATTCAGTATATTAAATCAATAACACAATCTCCCTCACCAGGTGTAATTCATTCTACAGACTCCAAAAGGAATATCCAGCTCTCACTGTAGCAGTCATACAGAAGCAGAGAGGAAGACACGTGCAATAGACCTCTGTTAATGAAGGCAGTGGAAAGCCCAGGATGCGTATATCCCACCTGGAGGAGAATATATTCTTTCTCTAAAATGTTCTGTGGTTGCAGCAAGTGCATAAGAGAGCTGGTCCTGTCCTGTGCCATCTTCAGCCTGGTTATGTCTGCAACAGAGAGCCAGTGCTACAGAGAAGATGGAGCTGAATTCAGCCCTTTTCAGGGTAACTGTGCTGCACTCTGCAAGTGACCTGCTCGGGATCCTGGATGTGCTTGGAAAGTGCAAGTGAAGGGTAGAATTCATCTCACCTAAATACTGACATTTACAGAGTGGATGCATTTGCCCAAGCTAGTCTCAATTCGCAACCAATGCAGGGAAACAGCCATTTTATAGGGTCTGGTTTTGAAGCTTTGGAGTGAAATGAAGCATGCACTGGTTCCATTGATATTAATGGCATTGGTGACCCCCCCCCCCCCCCCAATGCAAACATCTGTGTTTAATCAGAGGTATCTCCTTCCCCACTTGTAGTACCACAAGACCTGTGGGACAAGGATACAACTTTTGCCCTGTAAATGTGTTTTAGCGCCTTCTCTGGCATCAGTGCAAAGGATCTAGAATGCTACCTTAGTAGGGTGACAGGTGATAACATTTATCTGGAAAACTCCCAGACCTTGAGTTAAAAAAAGGCCAGCTTCTGGCTTGGTTACATTCTGTTCTAGTGAATTTTGTTGCCACACAGACCTTAAAGTATAAATGCAAGCTAGCATAAGCTGTCTTGAGATTGCTTTGTCTTTCGCTGGGAGCTTAAGACGCCATCTGCTCTCTAGAGACAGATGAGTTGTTTTAAACTGTTTTAAAGTGGGTCTGCAAGCAGTACCTCGACCACCGGTGAGCTGTGGAGCACTGTAGGAATACTCAAAATCAATAATCAGCTTCTTCCTCTGCAGTTCTCAAGCATGAGGTAGCCAGACTCTGGCATCCTCTGTGTTTTCTTCTGCTGAGGGAAGCTTTGGAAGAGTGTCCCTAATGGAGGTCGTAAGCGAGAAGGTGCGGTACTTTCCCTAGAACAGAGTCTCCCGTGCCAATGAAAAATCTGCCCTTTTATCAGTCCTGTAGAGAAAGTAAAGTCATGGATGCAACTTCGAAATGCCAGGATCCCACTTTTAATATTTAGGTGCTACCATTGAAACTCCTTGTTTTGCTGCCCAAGAAACGTTTGTGACAACTGAGCCATTTTAATTCCTTTGACTGTGAAGATATGCAAAAACAAGGAGCAGAAATGAATCAAGATGCTGAAAACTCTCATAAAGAGTGTCTTTTTTAAACGACTACCCCTGGTTTTAACCTATGCCCATTTGTCAATATGAAAATACCACTTGATCTCAACAGGAACAGGAATAGCCCATAAAGCAATCTTCAAATCTGAATGAAAACACAAACCACTGCATATTTTCAACTTTAGACCTATTGCAAGGCCATTGCTGAGTATCTGATAATGGCATTTATGTTTATATAGTCCATTGTTTTTCCTGTGCTGCAAACTTTCCACTCTTGACAGCCCTGTTTCCTGTTTCCCATTATGGAAGTCTCCAAAGGGGGTTTCCTTCTGTTTTTCCTATGGTCAAAAGGAATTTCATAAGTACAAGTCAAGTTTCTTTTCAGTGCTACACGTGCAGAATGGAATCTGAAAGCTCCCAGTGTAATCATCTCCAGCATGTACATAGTTAGTGTTACACATAATCCACATCTGGGTCACAAAATCTCTGAAACGCTTCCAGGAATATTTAGACAGCCATAATGCAACACGTTGCTGTATAAGGGAGAAATAGAGCTAACCTCAATGTCAAGGTTATAGCTTTTGAGAAACACAGCAGCTCCCCTTCAGAACTTTGCAGTTCACCTTCTGGGTCCTGACTTCCATCAGTTTGAGCACCATTAATATTTTCCTTTCCACTCAAGCCCATAGACACATCTGAAAACAGTTTACATCCCAACATGCCTTATGCTGCTGATATTTAAGTCTAAACTGCATATAAAACTTGGTGCATATGTAACCCATATATTTTAATACAAGAGACTGTCTTGGCACCTTTTTCTGCTACAATCAGCTCAGAACCCCAGGAGATAAAATATGGTTGAAACCAAACTAGCAGGCAGTCTGCGTTACAGTATTCATTTCAGACTTAAAACACATTTCTAGATTAGATCTGGGCTTGGCACTATGCTGCAGCACTGCCTTGTGTGTAATATAGTATCTCTAAACTACTTTTTAACCACTGCTTATGGCACAGAACCCATGGCAATACAAAGCTCTATGTGAAGCCCTTAAAAATTTTCTTTTCAGCATAGTTTACTTAAATAATCGATTAAGGATGGTGCATCAAGGAACACAACAGCAGCATTACCTGCAGCCATCAATCATACTAGCTATTATTGTAATTTCCTAACAAAATCTCGGGGGGACTGAGGGTAAAAAGGTGGTTGATTTTTGGTATATCTTCTCTTCATGCAGCTGTTTCTGCTTCGCAAATGATTTGTGCCAAAAAATTCCTTCATTTTGCTGCTTTCAATCCCAAAAAGGGATCTAACCAGAAAAGATTATCCAGATCTATGTTAATCTGCTCTGTCTTGCCACTGCGTTTGAACTTTCTAGCTGCAAATTTGCCTTCTGAATTGCTTTTACTACTGACAACTCTCTGGTTTGGTGTGATGACCCATATAGGTCCACTGGCGAGTAGAAGTTTCTGTGTGTCCCTGTGCAGACACTCTTCTGCACAAAAGATGGGAATTTTTCAGCAAAAGAGGTTTTGGATTCAATCCCTGGCCAAGATGGTAGGTGTCGTGTCTAAAGGGCAAATACAGTAGTGCTTATCCACCGTCCGTCCGTGATCACTTCTATTGTTGTCAGGTTCTCACAATAGCCTGCAAAGAGAGAAGAAATACACAGCCCTTGGAGAGGCCTCTCTCTCCCTACACGCTATAAAAGAGCCTAAATAAGTATCCTAGATGAGACACCTACCTTGTAGATTGCTTAAGTTGGGTGAGTTGATTCCCGCCCTTGTAGTTTCTTGTACTCGTTTCCTCTTCCTTTCCCTTGCCCTTTTTATGCCAAATGGTGCAAATACTTCTTGGGGGAACAGGAGAAAACCCTTTGGTGGTTGCTTGCCCTCTACCATGAGAAGATACGCCATGATATCAGAGGTAGCGCTCTGCTTCGTAGTGGCTTGGACAGGGCAGGGGGGATGTCACTGTTTACTTATTTATTTTGCTTCTTGCTAAGCTTTGTGTATTGTTAGTGCCCCTGACACTGACTGCTCCTCCAGCAGACATACTTTCAGAATCTTTTCTTTTCTGAATCTATTCTTTTTTTTCCCCCTTCCTTTGTGTAAAGGATATGTACTGGCTTTGTGGAATCCCTGTAGCAAGTTGTGAATGATGTATGAAGTGAAAAATCTTTCCCTGGTACACAGTAGGAATACAGAAAGTGCTGTGCAGTCACTGCTGTGCTATGCTTTTTTCTATATATACAGACACACCGTAGTCATCTCATATTCATTTTGACAAGCCCTTTATGTCCAGACACCTTGGGATGGGACGGTTTGTGTACCATTGGCCTGCTCTGGAATATATATCAGAGATTTTTCTGCATAATTGTTCCCTGTGCTGTGCTCGGAAGAAACTCGTGTCTTCTGCTTTTGCTAATATGCCAGCCCGAGGTTCCTCCTCAGTTCTTATTTCAGGCAGCAAGTGTACCTGGGAAGCATTGCTAAGATGTCTGTATTTTGCAAACGCGTGCTCAGACAAGGACTTGAATCTGAGACACTGAGCTACGAACCTGAGGACATGTTCATTTTTTTAATTGGCATGAACCCTGAATATTCCCTGTTTACAGCCTATTGTAGACTCATTCGTTTTGTTTCCTTTGGGCATCCAGTCCAGTTTAGCTAAGAGAAAGAATACAGAATACCCAGTAGAAATGCAAGCACAAATCAGACAGGAGATTTTTTCCCCTTCTGTTTTAATGGCTACAAGATTCATATTCCTCCTCAGACACCTATTGCTAACTTAGATTTTTGATTTCCCATGCTGCCGTGGGGAAAGAGACTGCTTTGCACTAAGATATCTCTGCAAGATATGCGCCAACAAGGGAAATCTTACTTGATTTCCCCAGATTATACAAGGGTGTCTTCCTAGTGTGGGATGGCTGGCTATTTTTTCCCCTCTGTGGTCACACAGCACATTATTACTTGCTTAAACCTGTTGTTTGATTCCACCTGACTGAAGAGATTTCATTTTCATGAGCATTGGCCAGTGAGACTACAAGTTAATTTTAACCTACCTCTAAGTATAGGTTTCTCATTAATAATAGATATTGAAGTCAAAGCAAAGCAAAAGCAAAGCAAATTTTATTAAAAGTGGAGAGCTTAGGGAGGAAGCAGAGGTGACTGACTAAAGCACCAGGATCCTGGGTTATGCTGAATAAATCACATCCTTGCTCTGAGCCTCAGTTTCCTAACTTGAAAATTAGGATAAACCAGCTAGCTCTTCAGTTCTGGAGACTGACAGGTGAATGGCACTGAACAAAAAATTATGGACTTGTATAAAGTACGAGTAAAAAGAGAAGCAAACAGATGAGAGCACAGAGAGAGAGAAGCAGTGGCTGGGGAGGGGGATACACCTAGGTCACCCGAAAACGGGGTGCCAGAAATCTTTATGCACCATGAGACAGGTGGTGAAGGTTTGCAAAAGGAGGTGGTGTGCAGCCAGTCTGGCCACAGAAGTCCCAGAGAAGATGGGTAAATCTCCGTGCATGGAGAATGTCTCTCTCGGGAATAGAAGACGGGAAGAAAAAAGCCAGAATTAGCTACAGCTGAGCCCACTGCTTTGCCCTGGGCATCCCCAAGCCGCAGGAAGAGAACAGAAGGGTCCTGAGCGAGAGGCAGGGCTGCTGCAGCGAGAGTGTCGGGGTTGCACGTGGAGTTTTCCGTATACAACAATTACAACTGTCGGGTTTTTTGTCTCTAGTTCCCTCAAATAAAACAGACATTTACAGTATGCCCAAAATAGTAGACTGTTTATGAGAGGTTTTTCATGATTGCAAATAAAGAATATCCTTGGCAACATTTCTTTCCTTTTCTCAGCAATTGGTTGCTGAACCCTACCCCAGAGTGTGCAATATCTGATATTCCCCCCATATTCATGTCTGGACAAACCAAGCTGATTCCTGAGCCCGTGAACACATTGAAACTGTTGCCGCATTCATTGCAGCCTTAGCAGAAGTAAATTGGACCAATGCAATACTCCTGGCCATGCTTTCAGTACAATTCCTTTCTTTTCACTGCAGAACACTGACGTGGTTCTGCCCTAACCTTTCTTTGAGTCGGTTCTCCTGCTGGGGGAGTTAAACAGCGCAAAAAGGTTTCTGCACTTGCATGAATTCAGCAGAGAGTGGCTAATGAGCCCTCCTGATCCTCTGTGCCACTGGGCTGCGCGGACGCAGCAGCAGCAGCTCTGCCTGAGCCGTGGGGACCCGAAGCTGCCCTGCACCCACCACCCCAGCCATCCTGGGCTGCGTGGTGGGACGGGCAACCAGGGGCTCCCCGGTGTCCAACACATCCGTCACGCTCCTGCCTGCACCCTGCAGAGGGGTCGGCTCCCCCCGCCCCAGGAATGGGCATCCGGCTCCCTTCCTAGTCAGGCACGCATCTGCCTCTGCTTCCAGATGTTGTGGCCACCCTTGGGCACCTCAAACCGCCCAGGCAATATCTGCTGCGCTGCACTGCAGGCATACCTTACACATACTTTTTGTAATGATATTATAGCGTACTGTATGTCTTTCAGACTTTTTATTTTTGTGCTGTCTTATGCTCATAAACCAGAATATGATACTCCCTGCCAACTAGATGATTAATGTTTGGCTCAAGAGGAGTCTATAAACTGGTTTTGTATGCTTGCAGGAAACTGCTGTAAAAACGTTTTTAGATAATTGGAATGTTCTGGAAACACAATTTTTGTTATCAAAATATGTTAAAATTGACTATGATAGTATTGTCTGTATTTCCTTGATGCCCTTGAGTTTTTCGCGCTATTCTGCTTTTAAAGAGTTTTAAACTAATATGCCCAAGTCTCTACCACCCAATTTTTATTCATAGACTGAAAAAAAAAAGCAAACTTTCCTGTTTTTTCAGTATCTGCTCAGTTTCTCAGCTTGAATGAATGACTTGAATAAGTCCAAATGCAGAAAAAAACCTTCTCTGCACCTGTGGACAAGCTACATCTGGCAAAAGCAAACATTTTTCCAGGTGTTCAGTCACCGATTTCCTGCTCCTGAATGGTGGGTACTCTCTTAAAATTTCAAGAACAAATATGCTTAACTCAAGTAAATATGCTTAACTCAAGTATTATTTTTAATTTAACATGAAATGGCCTTAAGTTATTTCAGTAATCTTAGGCCTTTGTATAGGTTAACCTAATTTCAGAGTTAATTTTAAATTATTTAAATATTTTAATGAGTTAGTATTAGCATCACTTAAGTACAGACCCTTTCATTATTATTTCCGAGTACTAATTTTTTCACCCTTTGTCCGTAGAAAAGGTTGATTAGAAGTTTCCAACGGCTCAATCATATTGAGAGGGTAGCGATGATGTTAACCATTATTTTTAATGTAAGAAGAGCAAAACCTGTGCTTAACAAATAAATCTGATGTGATCAGAGGCTGGAAAGGTTGTGCCCAATAGGCAATTTTTTTTTTAAGACTTGCCTGGCTTTATTCAAAATGTTTGAGCCCCCTGCTCCAAAGCAAGGGCCCGGCCACACCACCGCTCCTTGCTGGGCTGGTGCTCTTCTTTCCTAGGTGCTACGGTCTTTTCACCACCAAACAGCTGGAGAATACTGATCCAGGGAGGGAAGTTAAAAGTACCTATACTGAAGTGACTTTCTAAAGTTGACATAGGGTTAGGTACCAGGCAATTTAATACGCCTGCTTTGGAAACTGAGGCTGTCGCAAAGCAATCCTAGTCACCTCCCCTTTATTGTCTGAACGAACCTACTAACAGGCATTTTAGCGCCGAGTCTCCCATTTGCGGGAGAACAAAACATTGCTCTCTCTGCGGAGAGGAAGCAATCAGACCGAATCTGTGATACGCTGTGCTACCGCAAACGGACCTTCGGCGAGGGGGAGCACAGAGAAGGGATGCTCTGAGGCCACGTGCAGGGCTACTCTGCGACATTTCAGGTCCAGGGGCAGCGGGGCATTTCGGTGTACACCGAGCTGATTAGCGGGATCCTGAGGATGAGTTATACCACCCAGTCGGACCCTCCACTCCCTGGAGTAGCCCTGTCACAGCAGAGCAGCGTGCCTTGCATGCCCCATGATGGCTCACAGCCCACGCTCCCGCGTGCAGCACTTCCTTGCACCAGTCCGCAGTGATTACTTACAGATATTTACTTTAGCACATGGCATATAGAACATTAAAAGCGTTTTGAAAATCTCTCAGTTTTTCAACTTCTGAAGGATTATTAACTTCAAAGTCTGAAGAAATGTCGGCCTTCTATGTTTGGAAATGCCAGCAGCCTTTGCATATCCCCACCACAGTACCAAGCAACCCCCAGCAGAGAGGAACGATTACTGCCTCCGTGGCGTAAGGATGGCTTTTGATCTCCTAACATATTGGAAATTACTTAAAGGTAAGCCATCTGCTAGCTGAGGAACAAAAATAGATTACATCACACCCTGCTAGAAAGATTGTGTTAAATCCTGTGTATCAAGGCTTTTAATAATTCTAAATTAAGTCAGCTAATAGGATTAGGTACACATTTTCCTTAGGCTTCTTTCACCAACTATTCACAAAAACTTTTTTTTGGTGGAGATCTGTAAAATTCAGGCGTGTTCCACTCTGAATAAAAAGAGTCCTTTCAAGAACGAAACATTTCTTCAGATCACAGTTGCTCTCCAAAACCACTTACAGTCAGAGAGCAGGTCAGTGTGTGGAGAGTGGGAGGAACTCAGCCACTGTATTTTTTGTTAATATAGTAGTATTAACTGCAAATGTTGAATTGCTTTCCTAGGGTATTGCAACTACTTATGTATGATGCAACCTATCCTTAAAAGATCATTCAAGAAACTGTTAAAAGGCTTTAATTTTTCCGTTCTTTTTAGAAATAGTTGGCCACCTAAGAGAGGTGGTTCAGATCAGTTCTGTTTACACTTAGAAGAAACTTTGGCTAGTATTCCATGTGATTAGGAAAGTATAAACCTCACTATTTTGGCGTTGATACTGCCCAGGAGAAGGTGCTCGTAAGACAATCCTCCCACGCTCCTTTCATTGGTACATCCTTCTGGTTCCTGGCCATCTGTGAATCATGGACTACAATAGCTGGAACTTATATCCAAGTCTTTGGGTTTAATAGCACTTAATGGACATTCTCTTTCATTAATTTGTGCAATTATTTTGTAAGCTCATTTATAGTTTTGGCTTCTGTAACATACTTTGGCAACGAGTTTCACAATTTAGGTCTATGTTGCGTGGTAACTACTTCCTTTTGTTAAAAACTTTTGAGCTCATAATTTTACAGGGTGGGGGAGGGCATTTTCTTGGGTACTTTTCTTGCCAGAATAAAAGAATTTGGAATCATGTTTGTATGCAAGATAATTTGGTCATATCCTATCTGGAAATTGTTTTTTATAGTTGTTGCTGTTAATTCTTGTGAATTTATCAGTGACTGATCTCTTTATCAAAAACACATGAATGAAAAATTATTTGTAATTTTTTTTTCTTTCAGGTGGTCTAAGATTTATTACAGAAGATCTTTAATATGATAGAAGGGATGCTTGTTACAATCAAGAAACTCTCCTTAGCAAACCATGGGTTAGTAGGCCTTAGCATCGATTAGTAGTTAACATACTCAACTGTGGTAAGTGGTATCTTCTTCCATGAGTAATTTATTTCACTGCAAAGCAAATTACCCCCACATAAAATAAGGCTATAAGAATCTGAAAACATATCAGTTAGAACCAAACCCAAAATGCATGGTTTCTGAGCAATGCAAGAAATGCAAATATAAAGCAATTGTTGCCCCATGCCACAAAAACTTCTGGGCAGAAACTTGATGAGTTCCATTATCTCAGACACAGTTTCAGTCACCAGGATTACTCTTGTTGTCAAGAATAAATATGTATTACTTTTCTATACGTGAACCCCAGCAGTCATTACTTGTGTTAGATCAGAGTCTGGAAAACTAAGTTGGTTATGGTTTTATACCCATGTTTAGCACAAATTAAGTTTTTTACATTTCTGATGTCAAATGCACCATCATGTAGATACTAGGACAAAATGAACTAGATGATCTTTAAGGTCCCTTCCAATTCTAACCATTCTATGATTCTATGATTTCCCAGATGAAGTTAGAATTTTCCCATGCACATGACTTTACATTTACGAACAGTGGATTTCCTTCACCATTTTATTGACCAGTTGCTTAGTGACATAAAGTCCTCTGTGTTTGTCCCTTTGATGTTCTAGGTAACTAAGTATGATTATCAAACTTGACCGCGGTGGTCATCCCTTTTGCAGGACATTTTAAATATATCAAACTGTCCCTGCAGAATTCTTTTGGTGATTTCACTTCAGTGTGAAACTAAACATTTACTCCTACCCTCTGTTTTCTGTCTTTCATTCAGATACTCACCTAAACAAAAATTCCCCTTTAAGTCACAGATGTTTAGCTTTCTTAAAATCTTTACCGAGGGATTTTGTAAAAAGCTTTTTGGAAATCTAAGTAGACTGTACCTACCAGATCACCCTTATCTACATGGGTTTTTATTTTTCAAAGAACTCTCCATTTATAAAGCAATACTTCCATGGACAAAGACATTTAGTAGTTCCAGATGTGCATTATTTCTATTCTTATTAAACATGCTACTGATGTGCCCTGTATAGATGTCGGTCTTACAGACCTGCAGTTCCTCAGATCTTCCCTGTAATAATTTCTAAAAACTGACATCCCGTTTGGCACTCTTCAGTCCTGCTGCTAAGGCAGTTTCAGGCAAGTGATTACACACCCTCACTAATAATTCAACTATTGCATCCTTGCATTGTCCTACAACAACTGGCTGAATAACATCTGCTCTTGGCAATTTTTTTTACTGTTCAAATGTCCATTTGTTCCTTATCCTTTTCTGCAGTCATTTCAATTTCAAAGACATATTCTACTCCTTATCCAACACAAAAAAAAAATACTCCTGAGTGGGAATGTCCTTAGTTTCCTCTATAGAGAACACTGATGCAAATAATTCATTTAACTTCTCTGAAGTGATCTTTTCATTCTGTATCATGATCATCAAGTAGTCCTGCAGACTCCCTGGAAAACCTACTGTTTAAAAAAATATTTTTAGTAGTTTTGCTGGCCTTACTGCATTTTTATATTCAAGCTTCCAGAATTTATTATTGTATTTTCCTTGTTTGGATATGCCTTATGGTTTTTGAAGGATGCCCTCATGCTCTATGAAGCAGCGTTTTTCCAGCTATGGAATTAGGCACAATCAGAGGATTCTTACAAAACCTGGTTTTGCACAGAAAACAGCTGAAAGAAGCAGTGTTGGCTTTTTCTTCCCTCTCTGATATTTGCGAAGTGGTGAAAATCGGCATGTGGGAGGCCTGGTCTCTATTCCTTCCTTTTCCTAAGATAATTCAGGCCTATATCCATGCTCTAACCAATAGGTTGATAGGCTATTTTTGGACAATTCCCTTTCTTCCCTTCTTGTTGAAGATGTTCTTTTTCTCGTAACATTTGTAAAATATTGTCTAGATGGCAGAATATTTATTTTGGAAGGGAGGTTGTTGTGGTTTTGGCCGGATTGGCCAATCAGAACGAGAGATGGCCCTCCCCCATCTCTCCTCAGAGAGGATAGGAAGAGATAAGGAGATTTATGAGTTTAGAAAAAAGAACTAAACTACTTTAATGAAAATAATAATACATAAGGAAATAAGAAATAATAATAAAATAAAATTTAAAAACAGTATACAATATATACAAAACCGTATCCAGCTCCCAAGATGACGATCGCATCACCAGCAGACACAGGGAAGTCCCAGATTGGAGTCAGTGATGGACAGGAGCTGAATTCCGGAACTAGTCAGGAATGCTCAGATCAGGATCAAAGGCAGATGAACAGATGGGGTCCTCCTCAGATGTTGGCCATTGAAGAAAAAACGAGCCAGAGCAGCCTCGCCCCTTTGATCCCTCAGCTTTTATACTGAGCGTGATGCAGATGCGATGGAATACCCTCTTGGTCAGTTTTGGGTCACCTGTCCCATCTGCTCCTCCCTGCAGGTGTGACCCCTCTACGCTTCTCTGCTTCCGACCCTCTAATGGGGCAAATAGTGAAGTTAGCTGACCTTGGTTGTTATAGCAATAAGTATAAGCAAGAGCCTCTCTGCGTACCATTCCTTGGTATAATCAGGTCTTATCACTCCAAGAGTGAACAGTTTCTGAACAATATGCTGTTAATTTCAGACTTTAGTCAGTTAGAAGAGGCCCAGCTAAAAAGTAAAATTACAAATCAGAAAATTGGTTCTGTTTTACCTCAAACCAGGACAGAGGTCTTGTCTTAGGTCTTCTCACCTGTGGCTTTTAGTACAGCAACAGGACTGAGCTGTCCCCGTTATACGGTGAATGCTGTCGAGCTGCAGAGCTATACTGACTATCCTCATATCTCAAAGAATCAATGTAAAGTAGAACTTCAGCAAAAAGGAATGTGGTTTTGCTGTTTGCTCAGTCCTGTAACTTGGTCTTTAGGGAACACGTTGGGAGTTAGGGATTCAAACCCACTGTGATCACAGTGAGAACTCAGCCATGGTCTCCCAGCTTGAAACTGAATTGTATACAGTCAGCAGACAGAAAGAGATACTAACGTAATCTTTAACGCAGACACCCATCTTTAGAGAGACAGAGGCTAAGCCCTAGTCCTCTGACAGAAAGAGTGTAAGTGCCGGTCTTCAGAAGATTGTCCTGGGTCCAAGGCTCTCCCGCAGGGTCTGGCCAGCTTTGGTGTGCTGCCTCCTGGGTTTTGCCAAATTTCTCTGAGATACCGGAGGTACCAGACCTCTTGTTCAAAAGTGCAAATTCTGTTATGTGGGCGTCTTTGAATTTGGGCCAAAGGGCTGAATCAGCGAAGAGATTTATATGACTAACTGCTACTTAGGCACCTAAATCCAATGTTTATGTATTACTGAGACTCTCAAAACTCCCACAGAATTGCTGCCTATGATTTTAACTCATCCTTAGTTTCAGGTTTTATGTCACCTAACCTAAAACATTTGCAATGTAGATGTTTACATCTGAGTTAGTCATCCTCAGCTCCTCCTGTGCTCAGCAGAGAGAAAAGGGAGTTTCTGAGGAATGATTCATCTGACCCACTTTAGAGGTCACCAGTACATCCCCTGGACTATACAGCGAGCCTGCGGGGACAAGCTCAGATGTACCTGCTGGCGCAGTAGGTGATTGCATTTAGACAGATGAATTGAAACCCCAGCGTCAGAGGAGCTACGGATCATTTGTACGCTCTGTACAGCGATAAACCACCTGTGCATGGCAAATGTGAGCTATTTTCAGCCTCAAAGAAAAATCACATGGCGCATTGATATAAGCTTAGAGTGAGGCCATGAACAGTTACGATGGCTGCCACGCAGGGAATAAGCGAGTTGCTCCATGTGGTGGGTACGCAAAATGGCCAAGGGCCTCCTGTGCTAGAGCTACCCAAAGCCCTTGTCACCTCCATGCCTTACTAGGCATGACCACATCTTCCCCAAAGGCACCAGCACACTGGACAGTCTCCATTTACACAGTGCTCTTCTCGGACACCCTGAACATAAATGGATGCCTGAAGTTTCAGGATGCCTAAAATTTAAGCCCTGAAATTTGCAGGTCCCACTAGCCCTAGATACAGTGAATTTCGGTATAAGAAGTTCCTGTGGCTTTCATTCTCAAAATGTGAGAATTTAGTATTGAATTAATTCTGATTTGTTCTCATAGCTCATAGCTTATCTATTATTTCTTTCTCATGGGTAATAAAAAAAAGGTGAATAACCTTTCAACAGTAGGTCCTGGAATACTCTGACTTCAATCTGAACTGTGGCAAAGCAAAACGGACTGGGTGTCCTAAAAAACAGTTGGAAGTTGGGCTTGGGGTCTTTACAATACTAAGGTGTACAGAGGAGAATTTGCAGAAGCTGAAGGAATAACCTGAGTGGTCAAAGTGATCTGCAGTGCAAAAAAGAGCTGCGTGATGAAGCCTGTACCTAAGCAGCTGGGTAGATAGAATGCAATATTTTATGTACATATTATCATTAAAGACTGGTAGAAATACTAATAACCCTTAATTATAAAGTCAAGAAGCAATATGTCTATTACTACTGGAAAACACTGAAAATTTTCATAAATTTTAACTAAAGCAAGCACAAAGTCATTTGTCAAAAAAATCCAAGAGATTTTTTTTGCACTTGAGGGAATGCCCTGGATTTACAACTAAGGTATCAGCACACCCAGAAATGATAGAAGGAATTCTCTGAAAACTTGCCATCTTAACTGGAGGAAACCTGAACACCGACACTCATCCTGGTCTTAAAGTACATGGAAAATGTCTCTATCCTCCTACATCTGGAAGCTAGTTATGAGCTATATAGATCACTAATGCCTTCTAAAAATAAATTGACTTTTCTTTCTGAGATACTTTTTGAAGTGGCCCTGATTCTTATCCTTGTTATACTTGACGAGCTTGGACAAGACGACGGCAGGCAGCTAGTGCCATAGTCGCTGCAGAAGGAAAATATTCCCAATAGTAGTTTCTGAGAGAAAAGGTTGTTATGCTTTATTTGTTATTTGTCCTAATTCTTCACTGAGGGAGGAATTAATGTATTTTTAACCTAAATGTTATTAATTGTATGTATCTACAGCTCTCTCTAGTGACAAAACGCTCATAAAAACTGTAACTCAGAACATTTAGTAGCTGTCTGTTATTCTTTAAGTAATGCAAATTACTTGATTTTCTCATTTTAATCCACTTATTTCACAAATCTACAGAGCTATGGCCAAAACATGCTGTACTGACTGAGTACACACTCGGTACTCCCAGTGATGTCAACAGAGATTGTGACAAAGCAATCACTGCAAGGTTTGGTCTCTAAACAGTAAATATTGCTGGGTTTGTAACTCATTGCCATAGTTCATTTTTGATTCTGCCACAAACAATTAACCACAAGGTCTTCTCCTGCACAGCGCTGAGCCTTGCTTGCAGCCTGGGGTCCGTGTCTCACAGCAGGGTCTAGATACAGCCTGTGCTCAGCATCAGGACAGGCTCTATATCCCGTCTTACAAGGCTCTGGTGCCTCGAAGTGACACTGATCTTTGCAAGAATAAAAGATTCTGTGAAGCGGATTCTTGCCTGGCCAGGAAACAACTGTTTACAGTGGCATTAGCTAATGCTTTTGGTTTTGACAGTATTTAACTCGAGCAGAGTCACAGACTTAGCTTCATTTCTTTATGCCCTCACAGAAAGTTAATCAACGCAGCCTCTCAAGCACTTAACCAAAACTTAAAGTACTTGGCAGTGCTGTTGCCTTTTTAAAAACTCCTCTATGCAGCTCAGTGTAAATATATGTTCCATTTCATATAAATTCATGCCAGCACATCCGCGTATCCCTGCAGAATAGTTGGCCAAACAGCCAGACCTTGACTGTGTGGTGGGCGGGTCACTGCATCCCTGAGTCCTGGATGCTGCACAGCTTTTACACGGCTGTGTCAATGCTACCCCTATTTAGATTCATTTGCTTTAGGGTCCTTTTCTTTTTTGCCCCAGGACAAAACAGCATACAAACTGCTGAAGCTCCCATGCCTTTTGACCTTGCCAAGCTTTGTTAGAGCATCTTATCTTTACACAATACCCACAAGCATGCGTAGGACACTGGAATCAGTGTACCAGAAACTCAGTGCAGTCTTGAGTCACAGTACCATAGGCTAAGAAGATGTGACATATATTTCCATATCAAAACAAGAAAAACCTTTCTTTCCCCTCTTCACCGATGCATAACATCCCAACAGGCAAGAATGGCCTTCAGCTAACACAGATCAATTTTCTTTCAGCTTCAATCACCATTTAATTACTGTTGACTTCTTTAACCTTTTTCTCTTCCTTTATGGATTAGATTCCTTTATACTCTATTGCCATTTACTTTCTCTGTGACATAATCAAACTTAAAATGGCATGATAAAATTTCACATTTTTCTTCTTCCTTCCTACTCTTTATGTTCAATTTACTTCAAAAAACAAATCATTCCTTGAGGAGAAAAATATTTTTAATGAATTGACTTTTAACTTTATCTTTCTCCGGTATCTAGACATCATTTGCTTTAAGCAAGTAATTGCTCAGAGGACTGGATGGCATGCTGGATAAAACCACTAGCTTTTTACCTCGTAACGTTTCGGGAGAAAAACACCCACATGGCAATATATTTTGGATGCAATGATTTTTGTTGACTCAGCTTCATCTTCAGCAAATATTTCGCATTTCACTAACACCGAGAGCAGATAAAAATAGTACAGTTAACACTTTTTATCAGAAGGAAGCCATTGCTCAGTAGACGCAGAAAGGGAATGATTTCTCTCCTAATGGCTGTAAAACAAGCAGAACACTGGGCAGAGATCCCTCCAGCCAAATCAAAGCATTCATTTTCTGTCACTATTCCTTCTGCTGCACCAGATCCACATCGGCATGTATCACTGAGCATGAACTGGTATAATTCAGGACAGAATATGGCCCCCTACGTCTTTTAAATGAATCCTTTCGAAACCCCTGTAACTGGACATGCAATGAATACAGTCTTTTTTCTAGCACCTAAATTTTTTTAGGGCTCAGAACTGCACATATAACCAGACCTTAGTGGAGATGCACATACCACATATCACCTCTACGCTGCAGTGGACGCACCAAGGAGTTAGGCACTAAGCTGTGGAGCAGAAAGATCTTTTATTTCTTTAATTTTAGGGCCCCAAGGAAGGAGTGGGTCTTTAATTACTACCATCCACAGTGTAACTGCTTGTGAATCTGTTACCATAGATTTTCTTTTGAGATCTTGTTTTTCAAAACATTTGTCCTTGAACTTCTAATTAACCTGAAGCAATCAAGTTCCAAGAACTACAGAGCAGAAGATTCTAGAGGAGAAGTGAGGAGTATGGCAGTAACTTTGATCCTTATGCATCCTTTAGACGTCACAATTAACGGAGAGCTTTAGCAAAATAGCTTTATCTCCCGGGATCTTAGCATTGATGTCCATTCAAGCTATTTCTTTGTTTTAGCTACATACCTTGTGTGGGGTGTCATAAGTATTTGTGTCTCCTTATATATCCAGCCAGTAAGAATGAGGTCAATCCTTGAGGGCAAAACAGGATATAGAAAAGTACCGGTTCTTATTTATGTTATGCAACATACTACTTATCTTCTTTTTTTGGATAATAATTAAGCAATTAATTAAGTCTTTTAATGTTAATTACATATTACTGCACAGCGGTAGGTAGTTATTAATTCACAGGAGAAATGCCGTTTATTTTTGATTCAGTTACTGCAAAGTAAAATAAATGAAGAAAATACTTCTTAAAGACTTGTACTGAAGAGAGAGCATGGAGAATAAAAATAAAGCATATCAAATACAGATGAGAAAACACAAAATATAATCCTCTGGATCACCTAGTCTCTTCTTTCAGCCAGCACAGGCTTGTTTTGTGTTGGTGTGTGTTCCTGCACTCTGCATACTGCTATACTGCACTCTTAAATATACACATATATATTTATAGCTGATGATGTAGCTTTCACATCCTTTAGAGTGAGGATGAACTTTCTCTGAAGCACTGTGACCCACTTCATTTAATAATTGGTAATTGTGATCTGGCTGGTTTCAATGATCTGGAAAACACCATGCGTGACTCATGACATTTTATATTAAGACCACCATTTTCAAACATACATGTCTATGGACATTAGACATTAAGGCAAAATGTACAAATCTGAGTTTAAGAACAATAAAAAGAGCTGCCTGTAATACATCTAGACATGATAGAATGGCCTTTCAAAAGCCATCAATTTTAGCTAAAACAGTTGGAATTTGTTGTTTTGGCTTATAAAATTTAGACCTTTCTGCAGTGAGTCATTTATTTATATAACTCGGTCATACTATCCACAACTGTAAAAAGCATAGTAAATCACATCTTCTGCCATTCCATTTCATTCCTTCCTCTCATACATATTTTAGCATAAACTGGAAGGGACATCTACTGTTTACATGTTTTAGAAATAATTTTAAAGAGCGGTTTCTCAGTTTAACATTGGAAAATGTTAAATAAATTGCTATCAGTCTTGAAGGATTTTATCCTCACAGCGTCTGGCTTTAATGTCAGTAAATATACAGTACTTTTATGTACTACAACACCTGCTTGGAACCAGTAAGCAATTACTCTAAATTCTGGAATTTCCACAAGTTTTTTAGTACTTTTGTATAAATTAACAGGGTATCTTGAGATTTCAGGTTAAATGCATTTATTGCAGTTTAAAGAAATTTTATTCCCAAAAATATATATGAAATCTTCCAAATGAAGATTTTAAAAGCGACTACAACTAATCAAAGCTCAAAATTTTGGGAAAAAAAAATCAGAAATGAGCTAAAGGAAATGACTGTATCTTCCTGTGTTTGTATAGCTCCAAAGTTCAAAAAACCATGACTAATCTGAAATATCAGTACAAACTTTAGTAGTGCCAATTAAGTCTCTGCATGATGCATTCAGTCCTCTGGTATAGACCAGGCAGTTACTGCAGTGTAATTGGACAGTAAATGTAATTTATATTACAGGTATTAATATATACAGTGTAAAAGACCTGAAAGGATTTTATCTGAGGCATGCAATATTTATTTCTGATTTTTAACAGTCACTTTATCCAAGCGGGGTCTGAAAATCCCATGTGAATTTGAAACCTTTTATAGTAAGAGAAAATATAAGTATCCTCTGATAGCTGAAGATTTTGGGGACTAAAATTGTCCATGGGTAAATTCTGAGGCCTCACAGTGCATATTTTACCATTCTCTTTATAGAAGAAATCATATCCAGAAAAGACCACAGTATGTAGGGGGCTGCCACTAGAAGGTGACAGTGGCTATTCCTTGGAAAGAGTGAAGGAAAGAGTGAATTTACTGTGTATTTGTGACATTCCCAAGCCCAGGGCTGTGCTTGTTCGCCATTGCCGTGAGTACACAAGGCTCCACTCCTTATGCTTTGCACCAGGGTAGGTCAGAAGACACAGTCAGCTTCCTCCGTGCAACCTTGAGCCACGTCTTTCTCCGTAGCTGGTAAAAAGTGATAGCAGCCAGCCGAAGAACACAGCCTGCCGCAACCTGGTGTGGTGCAAGCCCAGTCCCTGGCTGCCAGGGAGTGACCCATGCTGCTCTGTTTTACACAGGCTCAGGAGCAACACTGTTATTGAGAAAATCTGGGTCTGCCCTACAGTTCTAAAACAGGGAAAATTAATTCACGGCAGCTTCCCAGTGGACATCTTGTAATGGCAAACAGTGTGTACGCTATGTTGACCTGAGCTTTCAAAAGAGCAGCTGAAAGCCGTAATGAACCCTGACTTTTGCCACTGCCTGCTTCACTGGCCATGAACCTTTCTGTACCTCTACGCTGTTGTACATTAGTCCATTAAAAAAATGTTGATGTTCTCAGTTCGGTCCAGATAGTCCAGAAACCCAGGATATGGAGCAATGGAAGATGAAAAAGGGGAGGCCAACTTATAACTTCATCAATTCAACCTCTGAAGTGTCGCCTATCATTAATTTTTACTTTGAACTTAAAATTTACTTTACTGTTTTCGCCTCTCCAGAATTTAAAACTCAGTTATTTTGTGATTAGACTGTTTCATTTAGCAATCACCAATACAATGATTTAAATTGAAAAAGAACTGGTATTAATCATATTCGTTAGACAGTAATTCTCAACTGAAGGAATTAAAAATATGCCAATTGTTTGATAGAAGTCAAAATTGAGGGTGAAAAAATGTGTGGAAAAATTCCTTTTAGCATTTGATTATCAAGATGGCAGACTGTTATGGAGAGATCATATTCTTTACGAATACCATGTATTTCTAAATTATTTTTGACTCTTATTCAAGGTACAGGAAAATATTCTTGTCCTACAGAAACTACTGCATACTAAGCATTAACAAGTGAAAACTAATAAACATTTGGCCAAAATATAAACGCAGTAAGTTGCAGCTAGTATTGATTCTCATGACCCAAGTCATTACCTGCCCTGTACCTGTACTGTTTTTCTGCCTCCCTGCCTCCAAGCTATTTTTCATTCCTGTTGGACTATTTATGGTCTTAGATAATATTTTCGGATTCGGAGTATATTCTTTACAACCCACTGTCTTAACGCAGACCATTCACTGAAAAAGTCAAATGTTTATATATTGCTCTCTAGCCCTTTTGCATCATTTGTATCAGGTATGGTCTCATTTTGCAGATTTCTTCTGCCCGTTCTAATGCTGCCTCTCTTTCTAACCACTCCTGGAAGTTTTCAAAAAGCAATCAAAAATGCAATCAAAATATCTTTGTTTCCTGTGTCGTGCTTTATAATACAGACATCCATGCAGTTGTCTGATATTCCCCTGTTTCAGTGGAAAGAGAATGAAAACTAAGCTATCACGCTTCCACGAACACATCCTCTTGTCTCCCTTTCTGGGGCATTGGTGCACAAATGCCTTTGCAAACTTATGTCCCATAGCTGGAAACCACCTTTGTATCTTATTTATAAAATATGGTGCACTCCAGTTTGGGATCCTGTATTTATTTTAGCTAGTGACCAAGTTTCACGTCGTATTGAAGAAGCAGTATATAAAAGTGTTTTCAGTGAGAGGGGGAGCTTCAGGTAACAACACCTGACAAACGTCTTTTGATGCTACATACTAATTGAGTTGAAAACCAGTACGTTATTCATGAACAAAGAAGTAGCAGGTCTGTGCTCAAAGAAAGGGTTTGAGAGGGTGGGAGAACAGGGTGAACAGGAGGGGGAAAATACAAAAAGACACCTGTTTTCATTAATTCAATGACTGGTGTCAGCACAGTCCTATTACAAGGAATAATAAAAACCATAATGAACGCGCCTCAAACTACATTCGCCATGGAAAAAAGGGAGGAAATGATGCCATTCTGGTTGATGTAGCCCAAGGTCTGGGAAGTTGGTGCACTCACAAATGAGAACTGATATACTGCACTGAGCATCAAAGCAAAGATGTGTAATCGGAAATGCTCACGTCGCCAAGTTCTTGCTTTGCGTGCAATCTATTTTCAGTAGTTGCTAAAGATCAAATGCTTTTAAATATAGGGTGATACACTGAGCTTCTCTTATAACAGCAAGTTAACTTGTTATTTCCTTTGCCTGTTCACCATGTACAAAATGCAGAGACCTTCATTGGTTGTGCAGGAAATGTCCATATTTTCGCACGTAAAGCAGTACTAGCTAATGGGCAGTGCGCTGGATGGAAATCCGGGGCCATTTTATTAATGGATTACTCCTATGAGAGCTTACAAACTGTCACTTTTTTTCTTCCGACTTTGAGGCATATGACTCACAAAAGGAGGATATAAACATTTTCGAGGCATGACATGAAGCTAGAGAATAAAGGAAAATGCTAGAATAATAAGTCTCTTAACTGTATACAGAATAGGTATTATATTACATGTACCCTTTTGTAAGTGCAGAAAAGATAGCTTATCCACTGGCTATAATTGTCAATAAAAACCCCATCAAGTCTGTGTAAATGAAGACAGATGCTATTGTCCAGTAAATCCAAATTTAACTTTGGAGACTGCTGGTGTTTCTGCTTGAGCTGAGTAGGAAGAAATTACAAAATCTGAGGAGCTCAGTACTCAAGGATCCACATCCAGATGGGTCAGCCAAAAATGTTACATTGAACCTTTCATGGTCTCCACTTGACACTCCTGATGCCTCCCCATTCTCTGCCAGAATGGAGCCCCCACAAGTCACCCAGAAATACAGTCGCAGTGTAAGGTTTCTAAAATGACAAAGATATAGCTCTTCACTCAAATAGAAAGACAGTAGTTTATTTTGTTTGCATGTTACTTAAGGCTAGACGGGAAAAGGATAATATTTTCAGTTGGACTTCCAAAGCACGCCTGCAAAATATGGCATGAACTGCTTTTTGACAGATTGGTATGGATGAGTGCTTATATGTAATCTGTCATTTATTTGTACAAATCCATATTTAGCATGCAGATAGATACTTGTCACTGGATTCTATTTCTATAGTTGGTCAAACCAAAACCCTGATGTACATTGTGCCAACCATGCCCAAAATTCTGCCTTCAATTTCTGTAGTTCAAACCAATTTCTAAATAAAAATGGCACAGTTTCCCAAGAAGGTCACTCCCAGTAAAGACTGTGGGATCGAGTGAAATACTTATTTTATAATTCGGTGTTTGTTTCTTTTTCTCTCTCTGTCAGCATACATAGTCTCCTCCTGGACTGATTTCTCATAATTAAAAAGATTTATTCTTTTTCTAAGATGTAATCACTACTTCTAACTGAACATTAGTAGGACTAAGCATGATTCAACAGGATGTATCAAGTTTAACCAACAGGGAGAATTTCTGTACACAGATCCAGTCTGGAATATGTGCTTCTTTAAACTTCAATTAGAGAAAAGGCAGGAGAAATACATGTTTTCCCCTCTCAAAAATGTATCTGTGTTAACCGTTATTCTGGTGTTGACATTGTACTGTCTTTGTAAGCATTGCCTATTGCTTTTAAATATCATTTAAATGTGTGGCATATACCAGATGTTACGTTGAGTCATCGGGATGCAGGCGAGTTTCAGGGACATTGAATAGCACACACAGCTGGCCGCTGTGGGATGCAATTTATCTCACCAGACCTTGGAGGTCTAACAGCCATATAAATCCAAGCTAGGCATCACGCTGTCTCTAAAGTCAGTGAAGAGGGCATGAAAAAGTGCTATCATCCCCTCTTCCAATAAACATTCAAGTAGTTGGGATGAATGTTCTTCTGCGGGTGCACATTATGCTAGGTTGATTATAGTTGTTTTGGTTTTTTTAATGAAGATAACTATTAGACATCTTAAGTTTATCAGCAGACAAAACCATTTAAATTTTTAAAATTGGGTTGGATAGCGCAGGGTTAGGGCTCCACATCTGAAGAGTTGTAATCACATCACACAGAAAGTAGCTGTGATCATAGAATCATAGAATCATAGAATCATAGGGTTGGAAGGGACCTCTGGAGATCATCTAGTCCAACTCCCCTGCCAGAGCAGGGTCACCTAGAGCAGGTTGCACAGGAACGTGTCCAGGTGAGTTTTGAATGTCTCCAGAGTTGGAGACTCCACCACCTCTCTGGGCAGCCTGTTCCAGTGCTCTGCCACCCTCAGGGTAAAGAAGTTCCTCCTCATGTTTAGGTGGAACTTCCTATGTTCCAGTTTGTGCCCATTGCCTCTTGTCCTGTCCCCGGGCACCACTGAAAAGAGCCTGGCCCCATCCTCCTGACACCCGCCCTTTAAGTATTTATAAGCGTTGATAAGGTCACCCCTCAGACGCCTTTTTTCCAGACTGAAGAGACCCAAATCCCTCAGCCTTTGGCACAGGGCAGCATTATTCTTCACCTGGCTTCTTCCTCAATCATTTTCACTGATAAATTAAATAATATTAATACATAAATAAAGCTACTGAAGTGCAAAAATTACCCGGAGGTGGTGATCCCACATCCTGACATAACCATAACCTGCAGCTGAGGTAAGCAGAGTCAGAGACGGAGTGGGAGCAAGGCAGGCAAGTGAAAGAGGTCTTTAGGGTCCCCATGTGCCTCACTCAGGGGCAAAACATGCGAATGAGCTGTGGGCACAGCAATGGTGATGAATTTAATATCCAGACTGCCTACCTCTGGGAAGCAGCCAGGGCCAGCAACAAGAGCTTGGGGAATTCTCACGGCGGGGAAATACGACAGCGAGGGAATAAGAACAAATAAAAAAGGATGTTGGTTCTGGGTTAGAGAAAGATACTAAACGATGAGGGTACAACACTCTGATTAAAGCACCTTTTCTCCGTGGCTGTTGACGGCTGCGATCTGTCGTTACCAGCGGGGACGCAGCCCTCCCAACAGAGGTGGGACTGGGAGAGCGGTGCAGGGAAGTTGCAACTTCAGTTTTCCCAAGTTTCTTTTACTGCAGCTTTTCCGAATGCCAGGGAATGCCAGGGACCCCGCCAAACACGGTGAAGCTAAGAAGCCTTTTTAATTTTTGCCTATTATCTTGCAAGGCTTAATTCTGCAGTACTATGTAAAACAGAACTCCAGCTATCTGGAAGTACAGCTGTCTCTATCGGCCTTCAGTAGCACTTGTAAGCAACTTACTGCCTCATTACCAAACCTGAAGCCAGAAATTTATTTGCACAGGGACAAAATAATCATGCCCAATGTCAGGTGAAGGACTTATGCTTTCATTATTTTTCCCTTGTCTCTTGTATTATTCACATATTTCCTCTTCTTTAATGTCTCTCCTCTTGATTATTAATGTATGAAGAATGCTGGCTGCACAGTTCAGAACATGACAACACCTGAGAAACCCCAAAGAAGCCAAGCATTTCTATGTGTTATTTATAGGATTTCAGGCATCGCTGTATTTCCCTCAATTTCTGGGATTTTATAATTAAGGACAGAAAGACTACCAACTCAGATTCAGATGGTGAAAGAAGCTCCAGAGCTCTGCATTTGACCTATTTATGCCAGAATGCCTCTTTAATCACTAAAACATTCATGTTGTAGGGGGTCAGAGGCTTCATGTATTAATGCACAAAGTCACGGGACTGACTTGAATAATTTATTAATTGCTTTTGTGCATCGCACCTAGGGCTTTTTTGGGGAGGGGGTAAAATATTTAATACGTTTAAACAGTGTATTTGAGTCATTTAAACTCGGTGCAAGTCTTATGAGGGGTCACTGAGGGAGAGTCTGGAGAAACGGAGGCTGAGGGGAGACCTTATCGCTCTCTACAACTACCTGAAAGGAGGTTGTAGCGAGGTGGAGATCGGTCTCTTCTCCCAAGCGACAAGTGATAGGATGAGAGGAAGCGGCCTCAAGTTGCACCAGTGGAGGTTTTGATTGGATATTAGGAAAAATTTCTTCACCAAAAGGGTTGTGAAGCATTGGAACAGGCTGCCCAGGGAAGTGTTTGAGTCTCCATCCCTGGAGGTATTTAAAAGAGGTGTAGATGTGGTGCTCAGGGACGTGGCTTAGGGGTGGACTTGGCAGTGCTGGGTTTACAGTTGGACTTGATGATCGTAAAGGTCTTTTCCAACCTAATGATTCTATGATTCTATGGTTTTAGACTGAAAGAGCAAAAAGATAAATGATTCCTTCTGTGACTTCAATGCTTAAGAATTTGAACTGGTGCTTACCACCAACACCACAGAATCCCTGTTTTAGTTGTTGTCCAACATTAGCATCATACCTCATGACTGGAGTGGGATTAGCACCAGGAAATAGTCTACAGAGGACTAATACTCAGGGGAATGTGATTGTCTTCACCGCTCAGGCTTGAGTAAGTCAAACTCTAGACCTCCATTTTTTGTTTTTGTTTGAGGCTTTTTTTGTGCAAAAGTGAAGGAGATGGGAAGGGAATAATCCATCTAACCACTGGAAAGTGTTTTGAAATCTTTGAATGAATAATGCTACGTGGGCAACATTTAAGCTCAGTTTGGACAGCCAGACAAAACACTGAACATCTTGCAAGACCTTTCGGGATCTTCCGTCTGAACAAATGCTCACAGCTCTCCATCCATGGCTGGGAGCAATGACTTTTAGACAGCTGAGCACTTTTCTTGGAAGGGCTTTTCCACATGTTTCCCCACTGTCTGGACACAACTGTCCACTTAAGGCCATTATGGGAACTACTCGTTCCTTACTAGCTGCTGGAGAAGACCAGAGCAGCTGAGAGAGTGCAATTACTGCTAAGGGTCTGGCTATTTTCCTGCCTTTAGTGACTGCAAAAGATATTTTCTTATAGAATACCTGTAAATCCTAAATAATTTCCATTTTGCGTTTACTAAGAAAACAGGAGTTCAACTTTTTAGTGGCTTATAGCCCTCTGAAGCTACTTTTTTTGAAAATGTACTTAACTATCTTTTTAGTTTAGATATCGCCATAAAAAATAGACAGAAGAATGTAAAATGTATATACAGGGCTGTGATTGCTGGCCAGTTTGTTTAAATTAGAGAAACTCCATATTTTATAATTGTACAAATAATTTAGAATCATTTGGATTATGAAACTAACATGGAAGCCATAAAAAGACACAACAAAAGAAAGAGTCATTAAAAATTACTTCTCAGTAGTCTCCCATTTGCCTTAAAAACAGAACTTGCTACCAGTCGTGTAAAATAGTGCCAGGTTTTATGCCTAGAGAGCCTCTGGAATCTTTCTGTTTGCTCATATTCTTAATTTTTCTTGTAATATTTTAAGATTACTTTTTGTCAATGAGTTTAGTTACCGAATACATTCTAACAGCTTTTACTCCTATGCACAATGTTTACTGATTTTTATATTTGTCTGAATTGTCGACAAAGTAATTACAAACTAATTGCGGAATACTTACAGAAACTTGCTGTTGAGCTGTGTGATTGTTTGTGTCAGCCCTGTGGTCTTGTTGCTTTTCTAATTTGGATGACTCTGTTTCAAAAAAACGTAAAAGGCCCTCAAGGACGAGCGCCAGCCTGAAGACTGGAGGTGTCTTCTGAGCGATGTCAAAAGTGACAGCGAACGCCAAAATGAACTTGGAAAGTTGCCACTCCACCAGATAAAGAACCAGTCCAGCAACTGCTATGTGTCATGAAATATTTAATGGAATGGGGTGTAGGAGGCCCTTGGTACAGGCTTTTGCAAGTTATGCTTCCCTCTGTCGTCTTACCTCAGCGTAATAGTTTTCCACCTGTTACTACACGTGCTGGCAGGCCACACCACCCACCACCCCATGCTGTCCAGATGACACCTACTGCAGTTGACCACCTGGACACCAATCAAACAGAAGGGGAAGGAGGCGCCTAAATGCTGCAATACAAAGGGGGCTCTGACATGCAGTCAGGAACTCTAAAAGACTGTTCCAGAGAGTGACCCAGCCTTGCGGCACAGGCGGTGCTAAGCTCAGTCATTCCAGACTTCTCAGTTTATTTTTCTGTTAAAAGGACCTGATTTCCTTGTTCAGTTTAGTAGTCCCCCTCTGACCATACATATTTGAATTTCTCTCAGGATGACTGCCATTGTTGGCAATTTTCTATATAAGGTCCTGAAAGTTGCTTGTACATGGCATTAGTACTTACCCACTTCTACTGGAAATATGGAAACTGATATGTCCCTGTGAGTGCATTTTCTTTTTTCCCCAATGCCTTGTGCTATTGCACGATCAACTAACCTGTCTCTTCCATTGCCAGCCTATAGCAGGAGTCTGTCTTATATCAGACACAACCTTGCATTTCTATGATTGAATTTATTCAGGTCTGTCTGCATGACAGCATTCATTTCCTGATTCTCAGACCTGAGCTTTTCTCCTGCTGTATCATTCATCAGCCCATTCTGTTTTGTGTGCCAAAATGATTATTGAAAATATGAAGCAAGATCAGTCAGCTATTCATTGGTACTTTTCCTTGAAGCAGGATTGTTTGCCATCACCCTTTGAGACAGATCGCTATCTACTTCAGAACTCATCTGCTCTCTCCGTGTTTTTCTTCTTAATTGTTTTCTATGTGACATAATGTCAGCTGTATTTTAAAAACCAGATAAATGATATCTACTACAATTCTTTTGTTAAAAACCTTTTTTTATTTAAAGTAAACCTATTACCTTGCCAAGGAAGGATATCATGCAATTTCACAGTCCGTCTTTAGTAAACCTGTTTTGCACTTTATGCTGCCTTCAGTGGGAGCAGCAAATGCAAAGTCAAAAATGGAATCATTGCTCCTATGGAAAATATTAGATCTTTGTTATTGCTATCATTATTACTATCTATCTATATCTACTGCATTTATTATCTTGTTTACACTCAGATTTCATAACTGAGGAATTTAAATTTAGTGATGCAGCTGATTACACCCCCTCACACTTCGTGCTGTTCCTGACCTCTTAGCCCAGGAAAATGGATTAAGAAAAAGTACAATGAGATGGGATGCAAATATTAGATGGTTTAGCATTCACAGAGCTTCCAAATCTTGAATCGTAGTATCAGAAACAGTTACAGATCGACGACAATTGTATTTCCAGCCAGTTACGTGAGGAGGGAAAGGCTGCAACAGACAAGCGATGTTGTTTTACCTGTCAGTGTTTTTACCATGCCTGTTGGACCTCTAAGGTAATTTCCATCCTCCTCAGGCTCACACACATCCAGACCCTTCTTCCTAAGTGAAGACAACACAAGAAGCTTCCATGGGACCTGCAGGCAGTGCTGGCCTGTGCTCAGCAGAGCTCTCTTTGTCCATCCAGCGTCCCTCCAGCCCCGGGTCGCTCCCACATTGCTGGGGTGAGCAGGAGGCACAGGCTGCCATGACCCAGCCCCGCAGCACCGCCAGGTCCCTAACTTGTGTTTCCCAGGGGGAAATAATGAAGTTTGCAAATGGGAAAAGAAAGGAGCAGAAAGATAATCCATGATGTGTGAGCTGAAATGAACTAACGTTTCAGACTGACCCTTTCAGGAAGATTTCTCTGTCTCTCTGCCACCAACTGGAAGATTAATGCGGTGAGTATGCACGGCTGCTTACTGCCTGGGTATGCCAGTGCAAGAATTAATAAATGTTTTGCAGTTGTTCAGTCACAATGAGAAAATTACAATCAATTGGCATTTTTGAAACAGAAATTAATTGTACACTTCAGTGAGACGACACTGATAAGATAAGTGACTGCTTTGGGCACTCAACTACTCATCTCTATTTATAGCTATACAGCTGAGGACAGAAAAAAAGGAAGGGGGCGGGAGAGAAAATAAATCCCCAAAGAATCGCTATTAATTGCTTCTCAGTGTACTGACTCACCATGGTCTTTACCAGAAGACAGCTTTCAACAATTTTATTTTTTTTGGAATTCATGTCATCTAACTGTGTAAATCTATGACGTGCTTCCGAGCTAGCCCCCCTGCCTTGTCTTGGTGGCCAGCGGAGAGAAAGGGGCACAGTTGGGACCTGATGAGCTGGCCCATTTCTGACGCCTGCTTTAAGGTGAGGCAGACTGTGCCCTGGACTAGCAAGGGAGCCCAGGGTGATTAGCACAGATTTAGCTCTGACCTATTTTAGATGTTTACATCTAAGCAAGTGAGTCACACCCGGTACCTTTTGTTTCCTTAGTTTCCCGTAAAAAAAAAAGAAGTGACTATGTCACATGATCAAAGCCAATTTTTTCTGTCAGTCCTTCCAATGTGAGAGGTGTCCCATAATGACTGACAAGATATAAGGAGTCATGAGTGCAAGAGAGCTAAAAGTGGCTTTGTATAGACAGGTGTTGCAGTGAACATGAGACAGCTCAGGTTGACAAATTCAGTTCAGCTCACTCAAGAATCTGTAAACTTTGATATCGTCCCAAACTTCATCTGACTCTTACTGGCAGTGAAGCCTTGGGAAGGCATCAGTGTGTTACTGGAAATCTCTTGGGAAGCATTTTAGTACTTCTGATTCAATCCCTAACCAGGAAGTACAGAAGGAATAGGAAAAAAAAAAAATGTTTTTAAACCCATTAAAGCATCTGCAACACCAGCTCTGATGCTGCTGGACAGAAGTGAACTGAGCGTGTCCCTGGAGGGAGCAAGCAGGCATGGCTTACCTGGGCACACAGACACGTGCAAGAGAGGAAAGAGGGACAGCATGATGCTGTGAAAGAGGTTGTGCTGCTGTCCCACTTGTAAACGCAGTACGTTTTTTACACTGTGACAGAAGATGAGTGAACTGATACAAGAGCACCAGCATTTTCTCCCCTTGCTTTGCTTTCCCTTTGGCCTCTTGGGACTCAAACTCAGAAATCCTCATAATATTCCATGATCCATGTCATGCTCGCAGACAACTCCAGCCAGCTCAGGCAGCACTGAAGTGCAGGAGGGCAGGATTGCCCTGCCGGGCCAGTACCACCGCTGTGACCAGGGATGCTTCATGAAAAGCTGCAGCCACGGCAGCAACAGGGGACAGTGGGAGCAGAACACCAACAAGCTGCTTATCATGGGCATCTTGTGGGTTGCTTTGCTCAGGGCAGCACCCTTTGGGGGCTCACAGAGTAACTGCCAGGTGGAGCGTAAGGACTGTGCTGCTGAGCACAAGTCAATGCAGCTGCAGAAAAAAAGCCTCTTTCTGACAATCAGCACAGAGGTCACCCTAGTAATGGAAAAAAATTTATAATGATAACAACGAAACACTAAATTTGCAGGGAATGAATCACATAGGCTCCAGCAGTACTGGAGACACGTGCACTTAACATGCTTTGGGGGATGGAGGGGATGGAAAGGTGGCTAGAGTATTTCTTGAATTCACTTCTCACCCTGTGGGTCTACAATTTTAACAATTTTTTTTTTCATACATTCACATAAATAATACCTGCACAAGAATGTAAACAATGGTAAAAAAGTGGAATCTGGAAGCAGGTGAGCCCTTGAGGAGTGCCTGCTTTCTGAAGACATACACGTGCACACAGCCCTGCAGCTTACAGCCTGCAGCTGTCAGATCGCATCAGGCAGGAAGAGAGAACTTTCTATCTCAGAGCAGAGAGCAATCCAGTTGTGTCTTCTAATGCTAGAAATATAATACAGCGCTTCCCGTGCCTTAAACTACAATTTCTATCTGCATCTATATAATGCCTTTCACAAAATTAATTGTGCTTTTCCAATACTGTTGGGAATCGTGAGTGTTGATAGTGTCCCCTTCCTCTTGCCTTGTTGGCTTTTCCCTATCTATAGTTTTTTCGCTCAGGCTTATACTAGGAAATGTTCCCCAATGAGAGTTCACTGCTGAACCTGTATGTGTTTTGCCTAACAAAACGCTGAGACATGAAATCACAGGACAACACTATGATAAAATAGGATGGAATATATTCTCCCAGCCCTCTTGGGCAACAATAGGTGATGCACCTCAGATCTTCTGAAACCTCTAACCCTAGGTAAAGCAGTGATTGCACAGGGAGGCAAATGAATGAAGATTGCGTCCAGTTTTCACACGGCTCTGTAACTCCTTTTTGTTAAGGGATTCTGTAGTGCTCTAAAGTTTTCATTTTGAAAAAATCAAGCCTATGAGGGGGGGCACTGTAGAAGGGAATTGACTGGAAATCAGACCAAGATAAAAAAGAAAAAAAAAGGAGAACAATGGGGTTAATCTTCCTTCAGGATCCTTGACAACAAATGCGGGTTTGCGGCCACAAACCTGTGTCCAGCTCCTCATACTGTGTAGGCAGCTGACAACGCAACATGACCTTTCTCAGCAGTTGCTTTAGCAATGGATTTGTGTACGTCTTTATTGCCTTCAAGAGGCACCCTTAACCCTCCTATTCTCTCCCACGTAGAGGAAATAGAGACATCTGCATGGCTCCAAGCACAAGCTACAGCACAGCATTGCTACTGCTTTGCTCTTGCGCTGTGTCCCCTTGCAGTGTGGCCTCCACCTCCTTTATGTGCAGGGAGGGTGATGGAGAGTGGAAGAGGCACCATGCAGTGCTGCAGTGGCGCTGCTCCTGGGGGCGGTGGGCTGTGTATCCAGAGGGACCCGAGCTCAAAGGGCTGCCACCAGCGAGCAGCTTCCTCAGCTGCAGGCCTTTCCCCATCAGCAAACATCACTGCACATTTGGGGAAAGAAGGAGCGCGAGAGATGTGGCGTGGCACTCCTAAACACACCTGGAGCACAGGCACTGCCTGGCAATGGCCGAGATCAGAACTGTGATTTGTCTGGACTAAGAGTGAAACTAACATAAAAAGGCACTGACCTTAGCCTGACCACCTACTTACAAAAATTATTTCATGCAAACAATCCTGTTCCTTAGAAGAGAGAAAATGATCTTTCTTTCTGCAGCTAGGAGCTCAGTTCTAGTTCTAGTTCTAGAACTCAGTTCTCAGTTCTCCCTCTCTAGGAGCTCAGTTGCCTACACAGTTGTTGTTCAACCCCAGCCAGGAGCTAGGACCACGCATCTGCTCACGCAGTTCTCCCCCTTCCTCCCCAGAAGGGCAGGGAAAAGAGGGAGAAAAGGAGGGGCAAGGAAAGGGAAAAAAACCAAAAGTCATGGGCTGAGATAAAGACAGTTTAAAAGAACAATAACAGAAAAAGGAAAATAAAAGAATATACAAGATAGAGTAATACAACACAAGTCACTCTCACCACCTGGTGAATTGGTTGCCCATTCCATGCCAAGCAGTGACTGGGGATGCCCATCCCCCAGACAACTCCCATTTATATATCAAGCATGACATCTATGGTACAAAATATTCCATTGGCCATTCCGTTGTTCTGTCCATGCTCCTTCTCAGCTTCTGTGGGAAACTGAAAAAAGTCCTTGAATAGTATAAATTTCATCTAGCAACATCTAGAACAATATGCATTATTGACGTGCCTTTCATACCAAATCTGAAACACAGCAACCACTAGAAAGAAAATTGACTCTATGCCAGTTGAAACCAGGACAACAGAGAAGAAGGAACAAAGTTGGCCGTTTTTCAGAAGATTTACAATGACCTGACACTGGATGCACTTATTCAAGATGCACTTCTAAGAGGAATCAACCTTGCTCCAGAGAGCTCATGAAGCTACATCTTTTTGCATCAGCTGAGTATCCACCTCGCACTGCAGAACACTTCTGTGTAGAGTACAGAATGGTCACTTCTAACAAGAAACACCATGAAAACTTGCACAACCATTTTCATTAGCAGGTGGAAAAAGCACTATGGACAGAATATGTCACATACCTTACAAGGTCGGGCAGAATTTTTGGTATCGTTTTAACCTCTACTAAGCTACTGCAAGAATGTGGGATGTGTTATTTGGTGCTGTAGAAATCTGATGTTACTGTAAACAACAGAAAAGATCTGGGGGAATAGAAAGTGAAATCTTTTAATCTTAACCACAATTCAGACTCAGAAAATTCCCGTTGACCATTATATGTAGCCATGGTAATGATCAATGCCAGGATCTATTTTTCACATTTTGAAGACCATTGTTCTTATTAACACAGGCATATACAGTAATAAATAACTGCTTGAAAGTGTTTAATGTAAAATCAGCCCTCATAAAGTAGCAGAAATATACTTTGAAATTTGTAGAGTCTATACATGGGTAGTAGCATTTTTTAGAGTTATTTTTTCTTCATTTAGGCAACAGTCTAGCATGCAATAATGCAATGCAGTGTATGGTTTTGATTATAAAGTAGCCATTTCCCTCATTACCATATATAAACACTTAAATACTCTATAGGTATTTAAATTTGTCTCATTCTGAATACACTTTTCTTAGTATTACATACCTCACTCACAGTTTAATTCTAGGAAAACTATTTAGTGCAAAAGATATTTGCTGAAAGGTTTTTGTTTCATAGCCTGCTTGGTAGCAGGTGGACAGCCATCAGTATCAGCTGGAACAAAGGCAGAGGACCTGTAGCTCAGCATCCGCCACATCTGATGACAGCCTGGCTGAGAGAAAGGGCACGTCCTCATGGCTCAGAGTTTCCACTCCATGTCAAGCTCCTCATAATAAAATCCTTAGAATCCACCTGCTAAAGCCTTTGGTCTAAGAAGCATGCTTATAAAAGCCTCTGACTTTGAGGTCTGCTTTCGAGGACTAAATCATATTATTTCATCCTCTGAAGGAAAGCTGACATTAGTGGAACTTGGTGGGTGCATTAAAGGGCAGAGTTTGACCCACTGGCTTAAGGAAAAAATAAGAGAGATAGGACTCGAAGGTTCAAGTCCATATTACTGCTTGACAAACTGAAAGGAATGAAATCATTGCCTTAGGAAGGAAAATAAAAATTAGAACATTTTTGTCTGCAAGACCTGTAAATCCACATCCACAAGTGTGTGCCTTATATTGAGGACTTACTTTGTAACAGTGTGGTAGTCAATCAATCCCTCCGTACTTGGTAGCTTGGACAGGTCAGGAGAGATGCACCCTCACTCGTTAAAGACGGCAGAAGATCTTATTTGCAGCTGCTTAGAACTTTTACTTTTTAACCATCTCTAAGTCCTGAAGAAAATCATGCTGAGTGTCTGGCTCTGGCTGATTTTCTAGGAGAAACTTTCAGCAAAAGTAATTCTCCTAGCTCCAAGAATAAGGTTAGAGGGGAGAAAAAAAAAAAATTGTTTTGCCCGTGTGGGTCCAGGGGGGACTAGTTCAGATTGGGGTCTGGGAGGCTCAGCAACGCAAACTGCTCCAACTGCCAGCTCTGCAACTTTAAAGCCCCAGCGTGTGAGAGCATACTGGATAAAGAAGTCCTTCCCACGACTCCAGCTGCCGGCTGTATCAGTTCTTCCTAATGAGAGGCAGAAGCAGAAGAGGAAGAAGACAAGTGGCAGGAGACGGCAGCAAAGGTGCCATAGATAAATGGGGGGGAAGGATGAAAGGGGAGCACTAGTCTGTAAGACACTTTCCCCAGCACAGGACCCGAGACCTGAGCCTCAACCGTCTGCTATCAGCAAATACCTGCAAAACCACTGATAAAAACAGCATGGCAGTCCTTTCAGGAGATGGCTCAAACAGCACGCTATTGCCATCAGTTGCTTCAAGTCACCCACTACCAGAAACCTGGAGTTTTTCTCCCTCCTGAGATGGTCAGGACAATTACTTGGACATGTGCAGCTTGGCATTTTTTTAAAAAGGGAATAAATTAAATTAGGCTACTATTAAAAGAAGAACAAGATTGCAAAGTCACGCACTGAAAAGATAGGAAATGCCAGTCAGGTTGTGTGATGCACCTGCCCTTGGTCTCCTGGTACCCACGTAAGAGGATGGGGCTCCGAAAGAAGTGACTACATGCTCATTTTTCTGTGGGCACCCTGACTCACTCAGAACAGAGGATGGGCATTGCTCAGAGCATGAAAGCTGGTGAGTGGTTGAGGAATTGTGAAGTATTTCTTCATGGAAAAGCTATCCTGTGTCACACAAGGTGCTGCAGGACAGTTTCAGGGGTTTTCCGTGTCAGGGTTGCCATGAATCACATATGCTTTCCATTGCAAACAAAGTCACAAACAGCTGCTTCTTTTTTCGTATACAAAATGCAGTCATAATGTTAGTGACCATATAAAATGGCCCACAAGGTTTTGTAGGGAGAGGTGACGTTTTCATGACATTAAAGGAGAGAGGTGGCAAAAAAACCTCCCAAATTTTCAGGAACGTGAATACATGGGGCCTGGGACAGGAGCAGCAGGAAGTAAGTAGAGTTGTAGACCTAATGGAAAGAAAACGAACAGAACAATCATACTTTTAAAGACTGTCATGAGGAATATTTTCCAAGAGGCCAGATGAAAGTCAAACTGAGCCAACTCTGGCATTGTTTTGTTTTGCTGAATGTTTGGCCTTACGGGCACATAATTTAGAGATCGGCACGTTAAAGTTAGGTATGTGGAAATACCAGAGTAGGATACAGAGCCCTGTACACTCTATTCAACCAGTTTTTTGAATTCAGGTCAGGTTATAATGACTGAAAGCCAGTGTTTTTCTGAAACACTGAAAATCCAGGTTTTTCAGTGAACCTGAAATCCAGGTTTTTCTGGTAGATGTACAGAAATCAGCTTCAGCTAAGTTTTCTACCTAAGAGGAAAAAAGCAGTTGGGAACTGCAGACTGCTTTCACCTCCCATTTGAAAGACAGCTCTTTCTGATGAAAACCAAAAAGCTTTGGTAAAGGAAGAAAAAAAAGCAGAGCTATTGGCTCTACTGTTTGGTAAAATAAACCACGTTTTCCAATGTTTTTCTTCCAGCATTGTTCTGAAGCTAATTTAATATTTTGTTATTGCAGAGGGAGTTCAAGAATCAGGATGAAATGCCAGCGATGAGGCAAAATAGAGGAACGGAAATATCTTCCTTGTAAATATCCCCAAAGTCTAGACCCACACAAAAGCTGGAACTTGCCAAGACAGTCAACCATATTGCTAAATTCGGAGAGTCCAGACATTTTGCAGCTTCCTTATTGCACAGTTTACAAAGGAGAATGCTTAAACTGTTTCCCAAAGGCATGAATGTAACACCCAAAGTAATAAGCAATCTTCTTCTAGAAGCTGTTCCCAGCTTTCATACCTGGATCTGAAAAAACAGAGTACAAAAAGAAAGCAAATACAGGCAAACCAAACATGAAAAAAAACCCAAACCCAACTTACAAACCGCATGCTATATTTTCTTACTCTCCTTACCTTGCTTCTCTGAGTCAAATACTGTCAATATCCAGTCAGTATGAATGGGTTTCTATTCAAATAAAAGAAATTTCAAGGAAAGAAACGCTAGGTATTGCTGGTACCCTCCTTCCTAGTGTTATTTCTAAAATTACGGTAGCTATCATTTTAGCATTAAAGTTTTCTAGGCTTAGAGTAATTTCATCAGCTCTCTAGAGCTTGACAAAGAAAAGGAGACATAAAATCAGAAAGCTATCAATCACTTTTTTCTAACGCTTTCACTAAAAAACACTAGTAAGGTATGTTATTCCATTTTTAATTGGGATTTTTCCGAAAAAAAAACAACAAAACAAAACAAAAAAAAACCCAAAAACCCACACCACTAAACCACTTAATATGCTTTTCCAGAAAACATATTAATTTGTATGGCTTGGATTCTATCTGCAGCTGATATTCTCTTTAATCAAAAATACTGAACAGAATCAAAGAAAAAATGCTGATTTATATTTTATTGGTCATGTTTTATCTTTCTCACTTGCATAAAAGACCTATTTTCGGCACTTTTAACAGATCTGAATTTAAATATGTTAACACAAACATTTGTATGCGTATTCTACATACAAATATTTTGTATAAGTATATAATAATGCATGCACATATATGCATATATATAAATATGCAGATATACAAATTTCAATTATTTTTAAAAATACATCAAAGAAAATCACTATTGTTATCCACCAGCTGTGACCAGAACTGTCTCTTTAACATGCTGCATTTAATGAGACATTATGTTAGCATTTCTCCCTCTCTGTTTCTCTGAAAAAAAAACCACCTATGTTAAAATCAGTAAGGGAATTATGTAAATAAAGTACCAACCCTGATGAAACAGCAATTATATATCTCAGCAGCTGCGTACGTCCGTTTATGATAGATGATTAACTAGCAAATTGTTTGCATATTTGTTTTATGGAGCATTTGGCAATTTCACTATTAGCTATGAAGGTTTAGCCAAAAGTCATTAAAATGCTTAGACTAGTATAGATCACAGCTGGTGCTGTTTTAGCAAACTTATAAAACACCAATATGTAAGAACTATCTTAAAGGATGACATCCACAGCGGGGTGTGCGTGCGATGTGACTAGTTACCACGCTGGGCACCTAATCGCCCCATTCAGTGGGAACTCATAAGACCTGAGTTTTGGGTTCTTCTTCTGTTTGAGGGTGATTTGAACCCTAACACCTATGCCACCAAAGCCACCCTATCCTTTTGTCCTTCTGACAGTTGCCGAGGACGGATACCTTTGCCTCAGGCCAGAATACAGGTACAAATTCAAGAAAGCCTCTAGAGCTTCACAGGTTGACTGGGATCATTAGGACATCGAGTTCTTCTCTTCTCTCTTTTACATCATGAACGTGCAGTTTTAAGAAGAAAGGAAAGCCATCCCCAAAAAGGTAGGGAATCTGTGTGTTTAAATCAGCTCAGAAAGGAACCTGCATCTTGGCTTCCTGCAATCTGGGTAATTGCACTGACACCTGAGCTGTGGGAAAGAAGAGCAGACAGACAACCTCTTCCAGCTGTGGCTGGGGTGGTTGAAGACATTGTCATTTTACCACCGTCATCACCCAGAGATTACTTCTACTATCATTGAGCCAGTAGAATATAATCGTGAGTTGTCCCTTTTTGTGTTCAGCGCCAAAGGAAGAGATTCAAGCTGTAAAAGCAGACTTAGCACTAGAATAGATGAGGGCTTTTGTGTATTTTCGTTCACCACCCGCCATAGCAAGCAGCATCCATCAGGTCCAGATACCTGAAAAACACGTGGGTTGCTCTGGCTGCCCTGTATCTGGGCATAGTCAAACCCGCAGCAAACATTGATCTGCTGGTGCTGATACGCAGTGATCACAGAGCCCTAGCTGTTAACTAGACACACAAGACTTATGTGCTGTTTAGTGGAGAAAGAAAAGCGCCAGTGTAAGCCCACCTGCAGCTGCAGCTGCGCTGCTGTGCCTGTGTATGTGTACGTTAGGGCTGCACCCTGCCTGCTTCTCCCCACCATCCATGCGTGTCCCTCCTCTGCCCTCCGCCCTGCCATCGCAGGTGCTCCCTCACCTCTTCCCATCCCACCCAAAAGGAGCCATCTGAGCCCGGGCTCTGCAAGTATTAGACTTATAAACGTTATTTTGGAGGTCTGAGGCAAAACAGAAATGAGCTCATGCTCCCAAAACTGTGCTGATTCACCAGACAAACAGCAGCATGAGCCCGTATCATTAATTGTGCTGTGAAAGTAAGCAGAGGAGTTTAAACAGTGAATTGCACCTGGCCAAAACTTCGCTGGTTTCATTTCCTTGAAATACCAAAAAAACATTTTTCCTGTGTTCTTGTTAACTTGCTTCATCAGCAGCCTCGCTAGCATCAGAGTTAACCTGGAAGATTCATAAGGAATTAGAGAAATACGTTGTTTGCTCTATTTGTGAAACATACTTTCCAGGAACAGTATTTCCTCCTGTTCCCTCCTCTCAAATTTCCTCCCAGCCTGTTGCTATGCTGGCGTTGTGTGTATTCACTTAGTTTATGCCATAAGCTGTCTATGGCAAGGAGGTATTATTTGTACTCCTCTATAATGTAGTTTTGTCACTATGGACATAGCAACCCACGCAAATGATCTTCATCGCAGAAGGCTAATAGGGAAGATGAGTAATTCATCAAGACAATCATTGACTCCCCAGCGAGCTGGGGGCTATGCTTTGGAGACCAGCTATAATTTATCCCAGCAAACTTGATGATACATGGCTATTGTTGAGGAAAAACGGAGAAAACGAGCACAACACGCAGCCTGTGATGGGGTTTTAAATTTTCTTCTGCAGGTGAAAAGAATAATTTCCCCCTTTAAGCTGCTGTGTAGCTTCCTGTGAGGGTCATCAGGTGAGATGTTTGTCTTGCAACGGCGCTGGGGGATTGGAAAACACTGTGGGATACCCTGCCAGGACAGATTCATCTAAAATGTCAGATAAGCCAAGTTCAGCCTTTCCCACTTTCTCATTTTTCCTGATTCAGTGCACAAGATGATGATGATTCCAGCAGGAAAAATACAGGAGGAAAATCTTCTTGAAGAGTTGCCTTCCTAAATTAAATGGGATAAAGAGGTGACCTGAATTTGTTTGCTTGACTTTAAAGAACTCATGAAATCTTAAAAAGCAGCTTTTGACTGTAAACAGTGACTGTGCCTATTTAATGCATCTTAAAAGACTTACCCTGCCTTCCTCCACCTCTGGATGATGGGGAGGCTTCCCAGGGAATATGACCCAGGGACGTTGCCTTCCTCAGGCTCTGAGCTTGTGGTGGCTTAAATAACTATTTCTAGCCTGTCTGTCTGGAAAGAAAACCCAAAATACAAAAGCATTAAAATGTGGCTGGTGCATGGAGGCGGTGAAAGGAGCTGCTGGTGGCCAAGGGCTCCTTCGCCGGCTCCCCAGCAGGCGCTGCTGGCCCTCTCCCTCCTGCTCTCTCCATCTCCAATCCATGCGTACGAAGCTGCTTTGACAGATGGTACCATCACTAGCATGAAAGATATCGTGAACTGATTATTTAAATTCAGGAGAGAGCCTTAAAATCTTGTTGTTTCAAAATGGCATATTTTGGTGCCTTTTATTTGCCTTCTGGGTTTGAGTTTCCAGAGTCATGCCAGTGATTGCAATCATAAAGCCTACAATTTTTTTTCCTAAAATGGGACCTCAGGCTGCCATTAATAGCTTCTTTCCACAAATGAGGCTTTAAGAAAAATATCAAACATTTTAAGACTCATAATAAAATCTTGAGTATTGCCAACATTTTATGTCATTGGCTCCCTTGCTGTCCTTGTCTCCTCCTGCCTCAAAAAACCAATCCATCCATGTCAGATAAGAGCGCCAGAACACATGATATCCATCTAAAATGGGAGTGCAGAAACACATTTTGCATCTCAGGCCAATCTCGTCTCACCATCTTTAATAACAGCTCCACGTTAGAACATTTGGAGAGTAGAAAATTAAGAGTAAACCGCAATATTTTCTTCTGATTAAAAAATACAACTAAGGCTCCAAATGTACTTTTATTTTGAAAGATCCTCCTTTAATGCACTCTAAAGCTTCAGAAATTTCTCCATGTTAGAGTGAACTGTAGTCCTACTGAGTGAGGTGTTAGATACTGAATAAATCATTTTGATTTGACTTGGAAATATGGTTGAGCTCTTTAGTTACTACCGTAATAGAAATAATAAGTCATCTTGGTTTTGACAAGTTTGTTTTGTTTTAATGAAAGGTTGTTTTTTTCAATGAGAGATTATTTTTAACCTGAAATTACCAAAAAATATATTTGAAAACAAGTATCCAAATTTTCTTTGAAAGATCAAAATTCTGAAAACCAAAAATAATTATTTAATTGATGATATTTTTTTGTGAAGAAATCTTTTGTTTGAGTATGTGTACATGTGTGTATGTATCCATGAATTGATCCCATTTGCCAGTTTATTCTGAAAATAAGAAAAGTAAAATATCCTTTTATTTATCGCTATGGTGGGAACGCCGCAAAGCTGCAACTGAAAATGAGAGTCCCACTGTAGTAGTCACTGTAAGAGAAAAGTCCGTTCCTGCTCCAGGACACGTACAAACCTAGAGGTCAGTTAGAGGAGAGATAAATGAGTCAGGGTGATGAGGTCACATTAAAAAAAAAAAAAAACCACTAACAGTTTAGCAGAAAAACAGGAGCCTCAGCCTGCCACAAGAGCTTTTTTCAGGATGATGCAATTTCTATTAAATGGCTTGAAATTATGCCATTATCCAGTACTGCACATACCCCAACATATTGACATGCATGATGTTACCTAATTTTACTAATGAGAAATTCAAATAATATTCAAAGATATTTATGATACCTCAAAATATTGTGACTTGTAATACTGGATACAAGTGCTGTGGTTTCCAAGATTTCAAACATATGAAGGAACATTTGGAGACATTTTTTGAAATAGCTGTCCTTGAGTACAGAAGATAGTCCTCTCTTTTTTACAATTAACTGAATATTGCACGTACATCACCATAAAACTTTGATAGGATTGTGATCAACTCATTGTTTGACAAAGCTAAAGCAAGAATGGTAATCAATCCCTTGGCAATGGAAATTTTAAATTTAAAATAAGCTTTAACAAAGCCTTTGAACCTTCAAACACTTTATCCTTAAGAAATTAATGGGTCCCTAAAGAAGTCTTATTTCCTTTTCTGTTTCAGTTATATATACTTCAATTACGTTAATCAACAATGCAACAAAATAACCGAGAGAGACCAACCTCCTGGAAAAAAATTCCTCCCAATGCCTCTTTGACGCTTCTTTTTTTTTTCCATTTTTGGATTTAAAACTACCCAAGGTTCTAGAGAAAAATTGTACTTTTTAGTTTTTAAGCTCTGTTTATTCAGTTTCGGTTTGCTATTGCAGTAACACCTCCGTCCACCCCTGACCTATCCCCCTCTCCGGCAATTTGTGTTGACTGCGGCAACACCTACGGATGAAAGCAGCCCTACGTGAGAGGTTTCCTTCTGCTGAACCTGGAACAGCACAGAAGAGTCCTTCAAATGTTTCTCTCTTTTAAAGGCAATTGGAACTTTATGGAACATTTTCTTTTTCCTCTTAGGAACAATTACCGTTGTGGTCCCCAAGCTGCCATGCCAGCCTCTGCCTTTGGGCAAAAATGAATATATTTTTCAAGTTTCACTACATCAAAACCTCCTAGAAGTGACCTTCCTTGTTACAGGTATAGATTGTGGCTGCCTTTATTGTGTCTACTCTTAAATCCCATCATAGTTATAGTTTCAGTCTAGCTCGGCTTCTCCCAAACATGAAAAGCGAGCCTGTGTGAACTGTTGACACTGTTTTCCCCTCTTGGTTCCTTTGCTCTCCTTAAAAACCAAGAGCCTAAAAATAAATGTCTCCTAGCTCCAGCCTCCTGTCTAGTATCTCCTCACAGGGCTTTGTAAGGGGCTGATATCCACCATCGAGCATTATTTTGTCATTCCTGTGATATTTAGCTGATCTTTCTGCTAGCATTACCTGGAAACATCACTGCATAGGAGCCGTATGTCTGTTAGTATTTGTATTATAAACGGCCTACTTAGAGGGTTTATATAACTCAGAGGTAAGAATTTGCTTTTGGCTGAAAGTCATTAACTCTCAGCCAAAAAGCAGAGTTTTGTTTAATTTGATGTAAATAAAACTGATCTGCTGTGGCAGTTCTATTTATATTGAGGGACGGGCTCTTGTATTTAGATCAGTTTATCCAGATACCACGTGAGAATTGCGGTGCTGGCAAAAAGTCCCTGGCTTTGGGTCGAAACTCTTGCATCCTCTAACACAGAAGGGTGAGGAGGTAACTCAAATGCACAGAGAGACAGACAGACACCGTATACCTCCCCCATGGTCCTCCGTAGGGTGCAAGAGGACGCAACAGTGACGTGATGTGCTCAAGGCAGCAAAGGGAAATGTCATCTTTTCCTTGCCCACCATATAGAAATGCTTCTTAGTTATTTGTAATTGCAGATAAATAGCTGATGAGGAGGACTGATTACTTGACAGTAAGGCACAGCATAGTCACTGAACTTTAAATAACAGTTTCAGGCCTGAATTTCCTGGGTACCATTGCCCTGAAGTCAGGGGACGGTAGAGGGGAGGGAAAGAAAGATATTTATCCTGTACAGTTGTGTGCAGTACAGTTTTGACCATTTTGAAATGGCCCCATTTATCTGAATTTCGTGCTTTCATATTCAGATTTCTTATGTTGCTGCCTTTCTGCTTTCCTCTGCAATAATCTTGCATAACTTGCTTTGTAAATGTGTTCAAATGTTGATGTGTCTTTAGTGAATTTTCTCTATATAATGCACCATGCACATACATTTGTTTTTTAAACCATGATGAAGAGAACTGTTAATAAAGACTATTAAGTTAGTTCATTAAAATCATCAAAAAGTAACATAACAGACTGGTTGTGAAATGAAATATCTGGGTTTTTTTTCCCAAGGAAATTGCAGAAGCAGTTTTGTGGTTGAAAATAATTACAGATATGGGTGTGTTTTATACAACATGGATATTTAATTGCTGCATTAAAGGCACTGACTCTTTTTTTAAATGCTATTATTTATAATAAACTTCTCCGTGCCCCAAACTGGCTGCAGACATCTTAAAAACTGTAGACAAGAGGCATAAGACAAAGCCCTGGAATTCACACCACTTCTGAAGTGCAGCCATCCTGAGATGACTGCTGATGACAGTTCTCCCGAGTTCTTTTAAATTTCTGTAGCGTTATAAAAATCAAAGTAAAATTCTTGGCCTCGTTTTTCTGCCCTAGTATAAAATTTCTGATGTTTTAGTGAGGAGCCCTGTTTGATTTATAAGTGGAAATCAGCGGTTATCTGCTAAAGGTAACCCATTTCTGGTTTCTGTACCCACTTCTGGCTGTAGAAACTAAGCTATGAAGTAAACATATACAGGAGAACTGCACAGGCAACATAAACCCTAATGGCTGGAAGGTCAAGTGCTGGGAAGACCTAGACTTGTTTATGACATTAAGTTACTGCCTGATGTTTTCCAGAAAGAGGTAGACAAAGCAGAAAAATGCACTTGGTGAGCAGGACTCACAGCATTTGCGGCAAAGAAACATTCTGAAGCATCAACACCATCACAGACTGTACGAACATCAAGAACCAGTTAATCTCTCTGGGCATAATAGCGAGCAGAAACCTGAAAGACATGTCATCGAGGCTAGAAAGTTATCCACCAGTAATGAATTTCCCCAAAGGCATGACATACAAAGATGCACAGCACCTGCATGAGACAGAGTTTTTGGTCCGTTGCAGCCAGAGTGCACGGGGGGAGCTTTGGAGTAACAGATCTGCCAAAACATTCAATTGAAATTAGACGTCTTTGATAGCAAAATCACGAGTGAGCAAATGGGGCCCAAAAACCCTTTTGGAAGAGCCACCAGAAGGAAGAGCAGTGCAGGCTGTCCCTCTGCCTTGCAAGAAAGAGAAGATCACACAGGGTAGAAGAGAGATATTTGTGCCTGTGGCCCTGACTGGGTTTAAAAAAGAAGTAGTATTATCCTGCCCAGGAGGTGAATTATAGGCAATTCCAAAGCCTGTAGAGCATTCAGTCATCCCGGGCATTACAGGGTGATTTGCTAGACCTCGCCTCAGACTCAAGACTAGATTCTGACCGCTGCAGCTTCCTGGGACTTCGATGCAATAAGGTACAGGACAGATTTACAGGGCAGCCAAAAGAGCAATTTAACATCTTTTCTTTTGCCTCTGCTGCCCGACTGGCATTGCACACAGCTCCCCCGCTTCTTCAGTTCAACTGAGGCTCGATCCATCACTGATTTATGTGTATATAAATCCAGAATGAGATCAGAGGCAGACCCTTTGTACAGAAGAAAAATCTGTTTTTATAGCTTGAGCAATAACAGTAATTATTAATAGGTTTAACCCAAAACCTGATGTACAGAGTAAAATAATATTGTGAAATACAGATTTTGGATCTGAAGTTTGTGGGCTACATTATCAAAACTAGCAGAGAAATAATAGTCTTAAAAGAAAGGACAATGGTGTTTTAAGCTACTTTGACAGTTCCTCTATCCCAGTACAAAGCACTGGAATTGATCAAAGAATGTGATTTGACCTTCTGCTTTCTTCTCTGTAAAATATTTTGACCTTCTGCTTTCTTCTCTGTAAAATATTTTCTTTATAAAGGAATACACTCTTTTCTCCCCCCTACCCCATCCCCAAATCATCCGATTTTTCTGATACTGACAGTTATGCGCTTGTGCATTTCCACTTTCTCCCTTTTTTTCCCTGGACTACCTACCACTCAGCAACTTTTCAACATGGTTTCAGGTATGTGGCAGAGAGAAGAAATAAGAACTGCAACTGCTTTGGAAAAGTTGAGGGGTTTTTTTTTAAGTATTAAAACCTGTTCATCAACCAGCTCTGAATGACACGGCATTAGAAATAAGAAAATATGGAGACAAAAAGTGTGGGGGGAAAAAATCAGAATTGCCCAGAGAAGGCCATATGATCTTAGGCTACGTAACATACAGTTCAGAGTTTGCTAGCCCTGCATAGCTTACCCTTCCCTTCCCTTGGTGTTTCTCACTTCACCTGCTGGCCTTCACCCTGCCCGTGCCCTGCCGAGGGGACAAGGCGTTCAGTTTGCAACAGCAGGGTTAGATGTTACCTGCTGTGGAGACAAACGCTGCAGCAGTACATTTCCTTCTGGGATTTCACACGAGAAACGTGTCTAATGTGTCTGCTGCCATAACCCAGGGAAATCTTGGTTGGTTCCTCTGCCTTTGTGGTACTGCTAGATCATCCAGACAGGTAATCTTTGCCTGTAGGAGTTATTTAGGTCCTGAAAGTGAACCTGCTTTCCTGGGAATTAGGGCAGTGGAAGCTCAGTCAGAAGTGCACAGTTGCCTTGAAACATTGTCCCCCAGCAAAAGAGAGATTGCAAATGTTAAGGACTACATGGATGCAGTTAACTAGGCAAGACAAGGGCCGCACTGGACCCCTGTCACGCCATCTTCTGTCTTGTGTAATTATTGGCACCTTTCTTGCCAAACATCCCTTACCAGACAATGCTTGGCCACAGTTCAGGGCTTTAAGAGGGGCCAAGAGCTATTTGCAGCAGACGCGATGAAGGAGGCACTCCTGTTTGAAGGAAAAGAGAGTTCAGGCATGTGGACACAAGCAGCCCTAAGTCACTGTGTCTTGGACCCAGCTGCTTGGCCCTCTTTCATTTCATTCGCTAGCACAAAGTCAAAATATTAGCAATGGAAGACTAGTATATGGAGGAAAAAAACTGATTTTTCATCAGTGGGGTGAGTATAAGAGAGTTCTAGGTCATACAGGATAATGCTGTCACTGGTGGTGCATCATTTCTCTCTTCTTTGCATTTTCTTCTTTTTTATTTAAACATAGACACCAGTTCTAAATTAAGTAATGAGATGCTGCTCATCAGATAATACTCTGTACCTAGCCACATCCGCGGCTTGCTTCAGCCGAAACCACCGAGGTGGCAAGGGCATGGACGTCGTCATCTGCCACCCCTCAGGTCACCAGCGCTCGCTCATGAGATCTCAGCAACTCAGCAGCTTTCAACTGGGTGTCTCTCTTCTGTTCTGAATTTGACCCTAGAGACAATATGTAGGTCAGCTGTTTGCAATACCCCTTGCACAGCAAAACAAGTGAAAAAACTGGGGCTTGTGGCTCTCAGTGGCTGTGTCCCAGTATGGACGGCTATGAAGGGTGACACAGGGAGCGTTGGCATTTGCTCCGAAATGGAGTGGCTTTACTGCAAGTTAGCACTCTGATACTGCTGAATCCCACCAACAGTAACCCAAAGGAAATATAGCCACTATTTAGATACCAAATAACCATGAAGGTGACTAAAGAAAGAAACTCCACGCCTATTACTTGATGATCGGCACACGGATTTTGGGGACAGAAGAGCACAGCTCACACACTCTGCTTTCTGAGCAGAAAACCCACAGTACTGCAAAAAATTTCTACCACTAGTTTAAAAGTTATGGCATCGTTCTGGAAGGGCACACGTTATATAACGTTGTACAGCAGAAGTACAGCTAAGTCAGCTTTAAATAGTAACCATTTCAAATAGTGTCTTCACAGACTGTTTTCAGAGTGTTATTTTCACAGCAATAATGTCGGCATTCGTAATTACAGCAGCAAGTTCAAGGCTTCTGGCAAATGAGAGTGAAAAGATAGAATAAAAGATTGCATGTGGGGAAATGAGATTGAGAGTTACTCAAGCACTGAAGTGATAATATATTCTTATATTAATCTGAATAATTTCCTAGTTCCTATCTTAATATGTAGAATAGGGAATTCTGTGTCCCTAATGTACTGATTTGGTCAGAAAAATCACCCATGCTGTTTTATACAAAACACTGGAACAGACAGAACCAATTTCCATTAGTGTTCACATTTTTCCCCCAAAGCATCTACTTACCATTAATGTAACTGCTCTGCATTGTCCTCTTATTGTCCTGGATATGAATAAATCATTAGCCTTATTTTATTAATGAGGCCTAGCTAACAATATTCCCAAACTGGCTGTGCTCTCATCGCTTGCTGAGTTATAGATAGGTGCATGCTGTACTTTTATTCCTGTACCAGGAAAGTCTGGAAGCTGCAGCGAGGTGATTATGTAGCGTTCGTTGACAAACGAGGCCTGTGCCAGGCAAAGCTGGAAGGAAAAAGTCAAGTTCAGTTTCCAATTTATTTTTTCTTAAGCACTGGAAACTTTTTGCTGATTTCACAGGTTAGACTTTGCATTTACAGTAGATAGCACCTTTTATCTTAAGTAGTATAAGGAAAAGCCTTAAGCATCCTTGAGCTCTAATAGGTATTCCTGGATGCCGTTACAGAGGACTGCTATGGCGATCAGCAGCGGTAGGAAGAGCTCTGCACCAGCGCTGAGAGACCCTGTGGTTTCACATGGGTGAAGGGAGCATAGCGAGATCTTCCCATGCTCTTGCTACCCCTTCTCCCATGCCGGGCATTTAAACTCTTTCGGGATGCACAGGGGCGGGCAGATGTGCATAACCTCCTCCCGGCTGCAGAGTTGGGCAAAGGTGAGCTTGCTCTGGCCCAGAAACTGCACAAATGTACATTTAACTAGGGCACAGCGCTGGACTTATCTAACTTTATGAATCTGGAGCCAATGCTTTTTCTGGGCCACAGGCAGAGTAGCTTGCATCTGCCCGTACTCGCCCACGGAGAAAGATCAAAGGTGCCTAATAAAAGGGTCAACTTTATTCTCTTTCAGATCAGTCATAGTAATGAAACGTATGCAAAGGAATGACAGGCATCAGTACTATAATGGCACCTGGATTTGTCCTTCCAAATTATATTATTTCCTTCTCATATTAACCACCATCCATGGCTGAACACCCTATGGGCCAGTCCTACCAAAGAGGACGTCGGCTCCTCATCGAGCCCAGTCCCCGCTCAGGCCCAGCATCTGTGCACACAACGAGAGTACAAAAACCAAGCGTTCTGGTGACACTCAAAAGGAGTTAAACCACCTCCCTCAGCCGTGCTGCTCTGCAGGGCTAACACAAGAAAAGAGCAGGAAAACATTTCTAAGTTGCTAAGTCACCAATATGTCTGGGTTGGAACGAGATGATCTTTAAGGTCCCTTCCAACCCAAATCATTCTATGATTCTATGGCAACAAGTAACCCAAGGAGCAAACATGCTGAGCAAAACTACAGGTTTTGAACAGTTCTGTTGCAGGGCAGACCTGTGTTTATGGTATTTTTCTTCATTTTTGTCACAGCTTTGTTTAAGGGATCTCTTATGGTGCAGGCTGTGAGGGGAGACTGAAGGGAAGTGTATAAGAAAACAATTAGGAGAAGCAGCAAACGTAAAGGGAACGAGGGATGGAAAGGCATGGAAGAGGAAAGAGTAAAAGATGAGAACTGTGGCGAGGAGAAGAGTGAAACTGAAGCAGCGAATACATTACTGGGGGAGCTGCTGCACAGACCACAAAACCCAACAAGTAGGCCATATAAAACTAGAATTTGAGTTAGAATTTAGATGAAGTGGGAAGTCAGGAGTCATGTATTAACAGCTGTGCTGCTGTGCTTGCCTCTGAAGGTTCTCTGCTTGAACTCAGTAATGGGCGTACCCTAAGATTTTTAATTCTGCCCTTTGGCCTCCAAATTGATTTACCGCAATATCTGCCCCACCTGACTGGGGATAGAGAGATTATCTTATAAACAGGACACATCATCGCAGTAGCATGGATGAATTTCTCTCCAGCTATTACTCCCAGCTGTTTGCATAGTTTTTGTCACCTGTTGACCTGAGACCAAAGAGCTTTCAGTATATATTTTCTGCGTTTTCACGATGTTTTGGAAAACTCTCATTGCTCCTATTTACTTGAGCTATGGTTATACTAACTCACAGGGGATCTTTCCTGTCTATCTCACACTATGTACCTTATTCCCATAACAAACAAATCATCCCTCTTGCATTACTCACTCCATGAATCCAGATACTCTCGAGAATGGTGCTATATAAATACCTAGATAGATAAATCAGCAAGATACTTCTTTTCTCCCTACTGTGATAGGAAGGATTCTGGGGAGCGTGCATTCCTCAGTAGTCTCTCCTTGTTTTTATAATGAAGTATTTTTTCTACCACTCCAGCAAGAGAAGACGAGAGGTATCTGGTGCCAATGAACTCTTGTACTTGCTTAGAATACTAGAGCGCTATTGTTTTTAATATTTAAAGCTGCAATGTTGCCATGTAACTGGGGAAATAGCTTTTTGTGTTTAAATATTTCATGACTTGTTGGAGTCCAAGTGCAAGAAGAATTTCTTTAGTATGTTAGAGGCCCACCCTGACTGAAAAGTTTTTTGTTAACCCTTGAATGTGCTAAAATTGCTCTGTATGTCAGGAATTTATTAAGCATGATTTGATTCATTCAGACACCATGAAGGAATGGAAAGTGACTTTTTTCTTTTCATTTCTGGATAGACAGATCTATGTTAATCTTTTTAACGTGACTTTCTATGTTGCAGAAAATATTTTATTTTGTATTGGAACTCTATTTTAGTGTTTTATAACAATGGCTTTTAAAAAATAAATATTTACTTAAAACCATTCCATCATTGCAGACTTCCAGAACTAGTCAATATTAGAAATAAAAGATTCATTGTGGATATCGGCTACTTATTGCTACTTCAGAGATGCCCATATTGCTCTGAATGGTGCAAACAGTATTGGAGAAGAGCAAGAGCCCACTTAGCTCCTGTGGTGGTGACTTTAGCTCCAGACACAAAAACGTAGTTGGTTGTTTCATTATCATTCCCTATTTTTGGTGCTTGTTCACTTTCTAGAAGAGAATTGTGCTTGTCACTCCCTACACAAAATTAACTCTGTAATTCAGTCAGTTTCTTCTGATCTCAGGCTGGTAATAATAGCTGAAGTTTGATGTCTCTTGAAAGTAGCTTTGTACACTGATAGTTGTGATGGTGAGACAAGAGATTGAAAAAATCCATTTCTGGTATTGGTGATGAAATAAACCCATTTGAATCAGTCCCCAAATTACTGCAATTTTCTGCAAGTCCTCTTGTCCCCTCACTGATTTTTGTTCCAAATATAATAAATACTGTCCCCATCTGGGAGACGGATTTTGCCAGCTGCTGTGCACAGAGATCCAGAATGTTAGGTTTACTCTGGAATTGGGGAAGAGGAGGGGTGAAGAGTAACACCTTGGGAACATTTGGGAATGGCGACAATGCATCAGGGCACGCATAAACATTTCAGTGCAACAAACACTAAACCTTTGAAAGCTTGGACAAAAATCAAACTGTCCTCATGAGCTTCTCTAAGTTACAGAAATATTTGCTTACAATTGTAACGTTAATGAAGTATGTTAGGGGAAACCATAATTAACATGTTCAGAGATGGAAAAAAACGTGTGGAGGATAATCATCCTGCTGACAAACACATTTGTTTGCTCTTTACATTAAAAGTTAATGATGTGTGCTTGGCAAGCAGAATGAAGTACAGATGATGGTTTGAAAGCAGCCATGCCAGATGTTCGCTCAACATTTGGACTAGTTTTATTTCCACGCTCCGTTATTCACATGTCACTCCCAAACGTTGTCTGCAAGGTTGGCCTCGGGGCTACTGTTGCAGGACACACGCTTCCCTGGCGCTCAGCTGCTGCTGCCGGCAGAGAGCAGCCTGCCACCAGCCACACATCTGCCACCGGCTGCCCGCTTCAAGCTGGAGCTTTGGCTATCTCAGCCCGTGGTACTTTTAGGTAGACCTCAAAATTTGCAGGTGAAAAATAGATTCTGTACTTGCTCGCTCAACACAATTCATGAAGAGCATCATGGAGGAGACGTGGATGCTCCAAGACTTTGGAATGTAACATTAGCACCTCCCTGGCACTGGGACTTGCAGCCCAGAACTGAGTGCATCCACTGTCTCTAGGACATGGGAACATTGATGAGCATCTCACAGTGCAATTAATGAAAGGCAACATACCAAGGAGACACCTGACGTCCAACGGGAAAACAGAGAGGCAAAACCTGTGTACTTTCAGCTTTACTCCCTCCAATTTACAGACATATAATTTAATCTTTCCCTAAACATGGTGCGAATACCTGCTCTCAGTTCACAGCACACTGACCTACAATGTGGGAAATCACATTCCATTTTCTTTTCTGCCTGAATGGATGTGAATCAAGATCTGTGCAAGCAAGTGACTTGGCCACCACGATAGTCTGGGATAAATGTGTTGAAAATTGCTTTTGCTGCTCCACTGTGCATGGACAAATTAAAAATTATTTTGACCTAGAGAGGAAGTTACTCTCACAATGACTTCATATTCCAGTGCTTGAGTCATCCGTGTTCCAACCAATACTTGTAATGGAGTTAAAATGCATTTAAATGGAGGACTGAAATTCCTGTCTTTTTTTGTCCCAGATGAATGCCGCAGTTGATAGACCTCAAAGTCAGACTTTGCTGTCTTTAACAGTTAAGTATCACTGTGTTAACACGGCATCAATCCAGATGGATTTGCAAAGAGCAGCTGCCTCTGCACAGCAAACACAGGGCCGCATGGACAAACTGGCTTCATCTCGCAGGAAAAGTGGCATTTAGTCCTGCAAGCAGAGAGCCCCGCAGTCCCCGCCGGGTGGGTGTGCTGGGCACGGAAGGGTCAGGGGGATATTGGGTGCAGGAGCATCTGCCATGGCACAGGTCCCCTGCGGGGCACAGCAGGACCAGGCGGGCTTGCTTGCTGCCCCTGATGGAGCTTGGTGGGGGTAAGACATCCCACTGCCTGGTACCTCCAGGAATGTACTGTGGGCTGTTATCGATAAAAGTAAAGCTGTCAGATAGCAAGGTGAGGGGGAGTGGGAAGTGAGAGAACGAGGGGGAGCTGCTTCTTCAGAAACTGAGGGGAGCAAGCATGAGGGGCTGTGCATCCGGGGCAGCGCTAAGCAACTAAATACCCAACAAAGACAGGTTTAAGATCCATTCCTTTCTCCTGCCTGCCTCCCTGGGAGCTGCACAGGAGCCCCAGCGGCACCACTGGCACAGGGCTCTGTAATGAGAGAGCACCCGCAGGGGCGTCGCTGCCGAGCGGAGCGGCATCTCCTCGCTTCCACTGGGTTACAGAGTTCCCAATGCAAAACACGGTGCCTCAAATTTCAGATGATCCCAGAAAAGTACGAGCCAAACATATACATCTGAGAGTAATATTTGGCCTGTTGTGCTTTGATCCTTCAGTGAATATTGAATTTTAACTATTAAAAATACATGAAAAGGATTCAACAGCAATCAAACATCACCTTCACCATGAAAAATAAACCTTTCCCAGTTTTGTTGCTTTCTTGAAGTCATAAATATATCAGATTATGTGCCGAATTCCTCCCTGCAAAAGAGCTGAAATTTTGCTTTCTGCTATTAATCCTCTTCACTGTAGAGACTACAGAAATCAGTATACTTTGGCCAAGATGATGTGGAAGTCCAAGTCCAAAGACTTTAGTCATACTATAGAAATGGCAAGCATTATTAGTCTTTAGTTTAATTTTTCAAGTAAAATGATAGTCCGCAAAACAAGGGAGAAATGGCCTGTGGTTTCAAACTGGCATGGAGTGGCAAGTTACATACAAGTAGAAACTTAATGAAGCAACAGTGACTGAGTAAATAGTGACAGTGCACACAGCAGATTTTTGTTCCTATCAGCATATTTTGGTGACGGTACATTTCTGCATCTGCCAACATGATTTGTGATGACTCCAGTCATCACGTGTGAAGTTCTCCTTGTGGAAACCCTAAAGCAGGACATTAATGCAGGATGGGAAATTTCAGGTCCATACTTCTCCTCCTGTTTAACTTGTTTTGAAGGACCCGCTGTGCTCTTTCCCACCAAAAAAAAAAAAATAATAATAGTAGGACCACCATGATTGCTCCATGGGAGAAACCAAGCTGAAAATTTGAAGAGCTCAGGCAGAAAGGACGAGTAAAAGATGTAGGGCACAAATTCATAATTATTTAACTTCCATTATTCATAGATAATTCATTGGAGGAGTAACCTTTCCTGATTTGAAAGTATGGATTCATTTTAGCAGTCTCTGAGAAGCAGAAACTGACTAAATTAGAAACAAGAAAAAATAGCCTGTGACATTTTTCCAGAGGAGATTTTGTCAAAATCCCAACAATTTCACAGGAAAAGAAAAGTCCGTTTCTGATATCTTGATGACATAAACGCAATCAAAATTAAACCAATTTGTTCATATTCTTAAATATTCTGTTCCAAGATGAAACAAATGCTGAAACTGGAATTGTACTGAGGACAGAAGTTTCATCTTCCAAACAGCCGTGTTAGAAACTATAAACTAAAGTGAAATTTAATAGTCTGCTTGTATTGAGACAGCCCCCGAGTAATGCAATCCAAATAGACTCCGTGGTAGAGCTGGTCTGGAATTTTCTGATGAAATTTTTTTGATCTGAAAATAATAGCTCCAGCTAAGCTGAAGAGTTTTGTGGAAAGTAGTCAGCTGAGAAGAATTTCCAGTAAAATAAAGTTCAGAGTGCATCAGAAATTTGCCTGGCTTCTTGTCAAATTGTCTCATGGCTTGCTTGAAGGACAAACTTCAATATGTGGCTTGGCTTCTTCATCACGCAAACTCCCTCATCCCAGGTATTCCTGGGCTTTCAGGGCTTTGCTCCTACCACAGTCCTACCATAAGGCTGCTCGTGAAACATGAGAAGTCCCCAAAAACCGCAGCTCCTGATAAAGTCCATCATGACTCTGCTTTGTACCAATGAGGAGATCCAGGGCAAGTAGGAAAAGTGTGGACGCTTCTCCTCTGAGCCCCCATCTCAGTGGGGTGACTGTCAGTTTGTCCTGAGCTGGAGATCTTTGCTGAAATACCTGTTTCATTGATCGCTCTCTGGCTTAGCCCAGCTCCTCAAGGGCTCCATTAAAGAACTGGGCAGTTGCTTCTCTGTTTTATTTTAGAAAAACAGAGAACTACTCACTTTTCCCCAAAACAACATGTTTTTCAGAATTACCTTTACATCAAGATTTTCTACTTTTCCTACTATATTGGAGCAAAACCTCATTTGATACGTGGGATTTACAATGAAATAGAAATCCTGAGTTTAAATCAGCTTTACCTCATGGTCTCAAGGAAGAACTCAAATCCTATGGGAGGATGCCTCACCCAGAGAAGTTGCTACCTATCCCACACTCTTCTAACCCAAGAGTTCCCGTCTTCCAAGAGCCAGAAACTGAGATTTTTGTCTTTGAACTGAAAACTATGATTATCAGCCATTGCTAGCAGCCTAAAAGAGAAGAAAGACAATAGCTATCTCTTTCCCTACCTATCTATTCATGTTTGTGTTAATTATCTTGTAGATTTATTAAAGCCTCATGTTGTTATAAGCATAGAGTCAAAGTTCATTATAAAGACCACCAAACACTGTACTCATCTCTATTGCAGGAAGTCGACTTTTAATTTTTCTCACCTATCACAGCAGAGATCACTGGAGAGTGATAACAGAAAGCTCAGGGGCTGTAAGACTGGATGCAGCTGTGTTTGTGATGGGGAACCTGCATGACCTTCAACCCTTTACTTTAACCAGATTAATCAGATTAGTTTGAACCTGTCTTTTATATTAGATTTCCTCTCCCCTTTCTCAGCATTATTGAGTAAACTGTCTACTCATGAAAAAAAACATCAATTAAAGCTAGAATAAGCAAGCAGCGTTTTTGAAATCAACCATAATAATATAGCACACGCTTTTGTTCTCCACTGACAACAAGACCTCTCTGACTCCGTTATTGACCACTATTGCAGTTTGTTACTCATGGAAATAAAGTATTTGCTATAGAGAGCTGTACTTTGACTTGACCTAGGGTTAGGCAAAATGGGGTTTGCTGCTATATCTATAAATGACGTGAAAGACTACACCAGCAAAGAAATTCTGTGACAGACCTTTTCACAAATGCTTGTGGATCATATTAGATTTATTTACAATTAAATCTGAAATTAGCATGTGGGTGGCAATTTTTTCTTGGGGACAAAGACTGAGGCAGGCCTCTTACCACAACACCTGCCAGGAATATCTAGCCTAAAAATCACAGTTTTCCATCTGGAGGGAATAAAAAAGGGTGGGAAGCAGGCGGCAGGCCTAGACAGCCCACACAGACAGATCTTGGGTTCAGAGAGGCTCAATCATATCGGCCGAAAATCCTGGAGCTAGGACTCCGTGGAGGTCCAAGGCTGCTGCTGGTGATGTTTGGGAGCAGAGGGGTGTAGGGAGGAGCTGAGGTCTTTCAGCAGATGTACTGGCACGCTCACCATAGCGCTGCAGAATCGTATCAAGGGAAAATTATTTACCTCTGGCTCTCTGTCAGGGTTTTCAGTAGCTGAGACTTTCTGCTTGTGAAACATTTCCTTGGTGTGCAAATTGCCCTCTTGTGCTGCTCTTCTGAGCTTTCATATGCTTCACCCAGTACTGTCTGACAGACTGCACAAAAGTGCAGTAAAATCAGATATGTGATCCCAGACAGTGATTTGCCAAACCTCATTTATGTGAAAACTATCTCAATATGGTTACTGCTGTGGCGAACCAAAGCAGAAAGTAATCTTATATTCATGAATACACGAATTCATCCGCTGTACTTGTCTTTGATGGCTAGGTACCAGTAATTTAGCAAGCGACATGTTCTGACACTCGCTCCAGAAGTTCAGCCTGCCTCAATAGTACAGTAGCACCAGTAATATAAAGTACACTGACTTTCTCTCTAGAGCAACATTACTTATGCATGACATGGAATAATGCCTAACAGGAGCAATGAAAGGAAGAAAAGTGCAACGAGCTAGTGTGTATATGATATGACCTTGTTAACATTTCACCGCAGCATAATCTTTTTGTACTTTCAAGCATGATAAGTTAATGCATGCCGCTGTGAGACGCATTGGAACTGACAGATAGACATGCATTTTAAAAACCTGGTTCAGCAACTGTCACTTTACCATTAAGCAAAACATATAATGGACTGAAGAATGAAGAGTAGAAGCCTTACAGAAACAATAAAAATCCTTCCTTGTATTCCCCGAAATATGTGCAAGTACCCTGCAGCTTCCATCTGCGGAATTTGATGAGAATAATCTAAATGAGAAATGTATGTTGTGACAAACAACTGAGAGTTTAATCTAGGAATCATGAACATTGGCATGAAAGACTGCAATTACAATTGTGAATCCGAGGACTTGGTACCCACATAAAAACCAGCCAGACAGGGCTGCAAAAGCTGGTCTTGGAAAAGGTTATATAGCTCAAGCTTTGTGTAGATTTAATGCAGGATCTCTCTTAAGAATAAACCTGAAAAGAATGAATGGCATGTGAATAGGACACATATATTTAAATGCTATCACTATATAAGCTTGCTTAGATTTAGGACTTTGAAAATGGCAAAGCATTTTCTTCACCACTTACCTGACAGAGCAACTTGACTAAGTGGGAAATTGCGAGCTGTCAAGCGGTTGTTTCATGACACGACACAAATGACTGGCATCAGTTGCTTGATTCATAGTATACCCCTGTCAGTTCCAGATAAAAACCTAGAAAGGCAGATAAATCTTTCACATCCAATACTACACTGGCAGAGAACAATCCTGTTGCATACGTTTGGGGTAATTCTGGTGGCTGAGAATCCTCAGCAAAACTGCTTGACCTTTACATAGCAGAAGCAAGATGTAGGTATATTTTTGGGGGGGGGGAAGAAAAATACTGTCCCATGGAACAAGCAGTGCAGTCTGTGTGTTCTGCAACTCTGTTCTTGCCCTGCAATAACACCTTTCACATTCTCTCTCAACCAAAACGTACTAATTCAAAAGGAATAAAGCGTTTCTGTAATATTCAAACTATACCGCAATTGTGTAGACTGTGTTTGCCATTTGACTTCTCTGAAGACCAGAAGTTGTAAGTTTTGAATAGTTTAAAGATCTGTTTGTTGCCTCACTTCTACTCAGCAGCAACTCTAAGGCCACAAGCCCCGGTCCTTCTGTTAGAGAATTGTATGGTAATTCCTCTCTCAGTCCGTCACTTAAGTTTCTCATGCACTCCGTAACATTAAAAAAAACCATTGTTCTCTCTTTGAATCATTAGAACTGTTCTTGCCTGATCACATGAAACTTACTCAGTCTTGGCTGAAGATCTGGTGTAGAAATAGATTTTTTTCCAAATTTTATGGCAATTGGGTACTCGCTAAAGGAATTGGTAGTGACATGGCATTTGAAGAGAGCTGTAAGGCTCTTGAAGTTTAAAAAGGTGAACAGCCAACCTTCTAAATAAACAACAGCGGCCACTAAGGGGGACCTGGAGTTCTTATGTGTGCTAAGGATATGAAATACTCATTTTTAAAAAAATAATTATTCATTCTTTTTTTGAAAATAGAAAACTTGAGGAGTAATTGAAATATATGTAGTTTTGGGTTTTTTTTGCTTTAATGATGAGGAATACACCAATTATTCCTACATGTGTGTAGGAAATACACAATTATATTTTTAAAAAAGAAAATGAGAAACAGGACACTGCTGTAGAGAGAGGTTTGCTACCCATAGAGGAAAAAGTAATTTTCCCTGACAGTTTCTCTGTGAAATTGAAGGGAAAAAAAAGAAACTGGAAAGCATTGACAGCGTTGTCTTCTATACCAAAAGAAAGGTTATCCATACAGGTCTGAAACAGTTGGTGTCTAGAACGCTAATACAGAAGAAATTCATATTTCTAGATGAAAAGTTTGAAAAATGTACATGACGTTCCCATACATGCATTCATGGTAATGTTATACATGCAGTGAAGTATTAAATGCTAACGGCAAATTTGGCCCTCAATATATTGGAATTATAGTTGCCATAACATTGTGAAGTTTAGTTACAAAATAAATGCACTGGAAATACCTAATAATTTCACTGAGAATACTATTCATTGTTGAAAGCGGTTTAAATCACTGAAATGAAACAGTAAATGCAGCATTAAAGTAAATCAGTAATAACATCTTTTTAGACATTATTCCATCCTTTTCTCTATTTTCATTCTAAAGCAAACAATTTCCTGTAATTTTTCTACATTTTTTCTCAAGGTTCTAGTTTTTCCATTACAAGTCTTCCAAAAGAACTGAAGGAAGGACTAAGGAGGATGTTTTTCTGAAAGTTTTCAAACTCCTTTCCATGACCATAAATCACGGAAGAAAATTTCTTGAGATGTCTGATGGGGTAAACTGTTTTCACAGCAAGCGTCATATCTCTTTCCAGTCTTGGATGGAAAGAAAATAAGAGGGAAAGGAAAAAAAGAGGAAGAAGGCATAGCACTGGCTCCAGATCATGTGGTGAACTGCACCTGTAAGGGTTGTCCCTCTATCAGGAGATCAGAAATGAGGCAAACGTAAGCTTCAGATCTGGATCTGGATCTTCCCCCATCTCTTCGGTATTCAGGTCAAGGTTTTCTTGTAGCTGCTTTACAGAGAAAGGGATCTGCTGTAAAATGTAGAACCCAAATGGAAAATTCCCAGACTCCCTGCTGATGTCCTTCTGAGTTTGGCTTCCAGCTGCAAACCTGAATCAACATCTGACCTTTAAAAGAATTTGGGATGGTCTTTTCCTTCATTTTTTTCCTCTCTTTGGAGGGTGTGCCACTCCCCATTACAGCCACAGCTGCAACCAGAGCTCTTCACCTGATGGTTTCTCTTACAGTGAGATGCATCTTTCATGCTACCACGTTGGGCACACTTAGTAATAACAGGGGGAAGGTTTGCTTCTTTTTCAAACATTCCTCAAGTAATCCCCAACCCTAATAATATAACCTAAAGATTTTTCTAGCTTATTAATTATATTCATCCCAAGATCACTACCAAAGTCGTCAAACCCTTTAATAAAGAATTTTCACAGAAATTATGGCTTCCAAAAACGACAGAGACACATTAAAGATGTTAGAAAAAAGAAACAAGTATTTGTGCTCCATAAAGTTTCTCATCGTTATTATTAGCTCAGTGGAATCAGTACAGTAAAGGAGAGATAAATGTCAATAATTGTTTCCCACTGAGTATTTTGGTTTAAGACTGTATATCACCAGTGATGGATAAAGCTCTAAAGGTTTGGACATGAGGCTGTTCATATAAACAACTTGCAGTTAGTACCTCTATCTGTTTTTTTACTGAGGTTGAAACCAGACTAAAAGAGGAAACATTTCCCTGGAGAGACTGAGGGGTATCTGTGCTTTTAGGATAGAGAGGCTTGGTTAAAAAATGAGACTGATATCTGAATGATCCCTGGGACTTATTTCTGTAAAATTAAAAGCAGGATTCATTTTCCGTATTTTTTTTTTGGAGTAGTTCTGTGCCAAACCTGCCTTAATCATTTAAGCCGAGCTAAGTCTTGATGGCATATGAGAGCCATCATGAGACATAAGTTCCTTCCACTTTATTCATCCCCTCCCAGTCCTCTCCTAGTTCGCCTTTGCATCTCATTCCCTTCAAAGCAATCCCTGTCTTCAGCAGCATCTTCTTAACTCCAGCACTACCCCTCGTGCCATCATGGGAGTCTGTTGCCATTTCATTTCTGCCTCCCCTTGTTGACTTTCCTGCAGTAGGATGCCAAGCTGTCCCCAAAACTCAAGGGAGTTGCACTTAATTTTAGAAAGAGGCCCAAGTAGTGAATTTCAGATCCAGATCCAAATCTGGTTTCCTGTGTCTTTGGCCTTTTTTGATACAGCTTTCCAGCTTTGGCACTCCCATACTTATTTCATACGTACATTCCCCAGTGTGTGGGAGTGCTGTTGTTTGGGTCAGAGAACTGGAATTCTGGAGTCAGGAACTCACATTCTTCTAAATTACTCCCTTCATGGCCTTTATGACTAGCTGCTAACTTGTTTATTTAAATGACACTGACATAGGGTGTTTCTCTTTTTTTATGCCAACTTGACACATAGTTGACATAATTTTTGGAAGCTCTGTTTATCTAATTTAGAAACCAATAGCACTTTGAAGCTATGAAAATTGGCACAGAATTTCTTAAGTTGGCCTCTGTGAAACTGAAGCATATTAATTCAACAGCAACTTTTGAAAATTAAATGTTAATGCATCCAATTTATCCGTCATCTACCTAAACAAAAGGCATATTTACTAGCCTCGCAGGATGGGGCTTGGTTGCTTTTTCTTGCAGACCCAGCTGCTTTCCCAACCTTCTTATCTTCCTGACGTCCAGATGCTCTATTCTTCCGATCACCAGGAGGGTTGTCAAAGGTCACAGCCTGCGGATCACTGAACTAGATTAGCTTTGCAAATTACTTTGGTCCTAAACCCTCTCATCTTAGATAGCAGCAAAATGCTACTAACTTGGTTAACAAGTTTTTTACCAGTTTATTATTATCTCCAAAAGTGCTGTTGTGCATCACAGAGCAGTTATCGCTCCTTTTAGTGCACTTACCATGTCCTCCACATTTTGCAAAGGACTGCATGCTATTTTACAGTAGCTCAGGAGCTCGCCTGCATTAGACACAGCATGTTCTCCACTTTTACTTGTTTTACTCAAGCAAAGAACTTCGTCACAATGATTTTCCTTGCTTATAGGATGAACTATTGATTCAAACCGTCACAGTAGAGAAATATTAACATTCTCTCAGACAGTGATGGAATTTGGCTCTCAAAATGTACTGGAAAGGCAGAGATAAAATTTATATTCAAGGCAATTTCTGTGCTGCACATTGAGCCAAGCATCTGAGTTTTCCTTTCAGAAGCGCCCAGACATGTTATTGCCAAGTCTCACCATTAAACCAGGAGACATGATTTTTGGTCTTTAATTTTGTTTCTCTCATGGGTTTGCATTTTTTCCAAATCTAATTTACATTTTATTCTACATCTGCCTTCTTAAGAGATCAAAGTGTTCATACGCTGTACAAATGTAGGTTTCCACACCCATTCCTATTTTTTCAATTTTAGAAGGCACATTATAACATGTGAAATCAGTTTTTTGCAGAGCCAGTAGTAACAGAGGCACATATTTCTGCAGATTAATAATTCTCTTTACTGTAGATCTCATGAATTCTTCTCCTCCCTTTCCCTTCTTCCCTCATGATTTCAAAGTCCACCCAGTGATTTCAGTGATCAAGTCACATTTATACAATTATCTGCTTCAAAGACATTTTTAAGGAGAAAATTAAAAAACAAAATAAAAGATGAATTGGCAACATGAACAATTTCCTCTTCACTTTAATCATTACCATAACCATTAGGAAAAAAAAAATCCTTCTGATTTGAAGTGGAAAAGATCTTTCCTAACTTGGTGGTAGTGGTATGCACCACCACTATTATCACCACCACAAAAAACAAGAGTAGGAACCAGAAGTGGTGCATGAATCTAGATCAGCCAGCTCCACAAAAGAGGGTTCGTTTGAGAACACCGTTAGCTTGGGTTTCCTGTCACTAACTTTAGCATTCTGGAAGTTATGCATTTCCTCTGAATTAGCCATGCAGCCTTTCTCTGCAGGCAATGGAGAGAGACGGGTATCTCCCACTCGAAATAGATGAATATAGAACACCCTCTGGAAGTGGCTGTCTCTCTCCATAGATTTCAGAGGGACCTACATGACTGGCTCAGGATAGATGTCAACTTTTTGATGGGTAAATATAGGTGGGATGAATCCCAGCCTCCATCTTTTCGTAATGGTGGAGCTCTATTATTACCATGTATGCAACGTGCATCTATTTGTGCATGAGTATGGATATGCATATACATATCCACACATATAAATGCATATAAATAAATAATGTATGTGTATTTATATATAATTATAAAATAAACAAATCCCACACGCTAAATATATCAATGTTGGTTTGATGAAATATAAACACACAGTTCAGGTTGTTTTCCTGCAACCGATCCTTAAATTGATCTAAATTGCTGTGTCTCTTAAATTGAAAACAAACACGCATTTGTTTGCTGCTTGCAATTCAACCCAATCTGGCCCAGTCAGAATGATTTACTACCAAAAGGTCACCATGCCCATGTAACGATATAAACATGCCCAGATAGCAATTAAACTATAGCACAACAAGGCTAAAGCGGTGCTGCAGCCAGGGAGAAGCAGCAAGCCAATCCAGGAAGCAGGAATCACAAATGTTCGAGCCAGTGATGGTATCTGAGACCTTACATACAATTACTGGAGCAGTTCGCAGCCTTTATCAGCATTTTGGCTTCATAAATCAAAAAAGCTTGGGTCAAAACAATGAAGCTCTTCTCTCCCTAGTCCTTTAAAGGAATGTAAGCAGAAACAAATAAATCCATAAACTATATCAAGAATGTACAAACATTTCTAAACCTCCTCTGAATTCCTTTAAAGCCACTGATTCAAAAAAACAGACGGTGAAACAGTTCAATTTAAATGTACTGCTAATTTGTTGTATTATGAAACAATACCTGTATTATGATGCATTATTAAACTTATAGAGCAGCTATGGACTTGGCAACCATGATGCGACACGTGCATATGATACCATAGGATATGATCATGGGCCCGTCCAAGTGAGGTATGGAGTACACAAAAAATTCAGGGCCCTTACAGCTAAAGCTTGGAGCCTAAGCAGAGTCGATGGGACAGTGTGGCATGCATTTGTTTTCCTGGAACCTCAACAGAGATGGTAGCTCTAATTAGAGGCTACCGACCTCAGCAGTTCCTCCTTCACGCTGTTTTTATTTCGGTTTGTTTTCAAATTATATATTTCTTCTTTGGTACCATCAGGACAATAAAACAACAGTCTGAGGCTACCGTTATCACAATTTCTAAACAGCAAGCAAAATAACATATATGGGTGAAGAGGCTATTTGATTTTATTTTTTAAACTCTTGGAAGCTTGTACAATATCATGTTTCCTACCAGTCTTTGTGGAAATTGCTGTTAAGTAATGCAGAAAATGACCTTGCTTGGCCTCTGTTGGTGGAACAGCCTTTTTATTGCAGTGAGCAGAGTAATTGCACGGAGGTCGAAGCTCCTCTTATGCATGAAACATATTGATATGTAGAGATGTATATGTTTGACATAACCATAACCCTGTTTTGTTTTTATTTTTACGGAGTTAAAATATGGTAGAAAAACTGGCTGTATTTTTTGCTCATTTGTACTTCAACACTGTGTAGGACATGAATGACCAGGGATGAACGTTATAAAAAAATAAATCAGCATGTTCATAATAACAGTCTAGGAAAATAAACAGCAACCATTTTCTTACAGAGCTGGTCATCCACTTTAGTTAATAAAACACTGATAGGAAATACTATGTTCCAGGGACAGCATCTTTTCTGTATTATTATGTTTATATACTACTTAGAATTTCTTTAAAAGGTGCGGTGCTGGAATCAGAGACACATCCTGGCAGAAGCACAAGCACTTCTTAGATGGAGTCCACCCACCGAGATGTTTGTGGAAGCAGCTGTAGGCAGAAGAACGATACAAAGGGGATCTGAAAACAATCCTCAGAATGAGTGAAACAGCACAAGCACTCAGCACTTTTCCACCTTTACTCTGTATCACAAAGAAGTAGTACTGCATTATTTCCAGGCAGAAAGTGCACCTTGAAATCCTCAGTACGTCTCATCAATCTATTTTGGAAGGTATTTTCGGTATTAGGAACATTGACAAAATGTTTAGAAAGGGTGCGTTTTTTCTCAAGGTCATTTACCTGCTATTGTAGGCAACCATATCATCAAGCTTTTTGAATAGTTATCAAAAATTAGCTTCAAGCCGTGGTTATAGACCCCAGTAACTTCCTACAAGTCCAGCCGAGACCCTCACTCCTTTCACTGTTGGTCCTTTTTGTGTCCAACATGAATGTATTCACATCTGGTTTATATCGCTGTGCCGCGATGCCCTTCAGAAGAAAGGGCCTTTTCCTCCTGGAGACACACTTAGAGAAGTAAACGCTATCTTCTCTAAGACTTTCCTTTGCTACATAACTAGCAACTTCTGTCATGTGAAGGCTTCTCCATTCTCTGGTTATCGTCCTAGTCTTTGCTTTCACCTATTCCCATCTGAGTCCACCGGTCCAGTGGTGGTGGTAACTGAGACCGCTCTAGCAGTGCCCTGTGTGATCATGTCAATAGCTCTTTAACCACAAAACATACCATAAATCCGTGGTAACGCTTTAAAAAATTTGACCCAGGAGAAGCACACGGACATGTAATATTCCTATTTGGTTGAAATCCAGGCTCACGGGTCACTAAAGATTTAAACCTTATTCAATGGAAATGTAACTTGCTCATTTTTCAGCCAAAGGACATGCCTGACCTTCTCAGCATGGAGCTAAGCATATCAGTTTCTTAATGATAATAAAAAGAGGAACATTTGATAGGGGTGGGACTTGTGGGAGTGACCATTCCAGGCTGCGAAATTGCCTATTAGCTTTAATAATAATGTGATAGATCCGTAATAAAAGCACAATTTGTTATTTGTATTTTTTGGACCCTGAAGTCTAACGTCTCCTTCAGACAAAGAAAGAAGTCTGTGTCCCTGCCCATCCTGTCCTGCTCAGACACGGGAGGAGCCCGGGATCCCCGCCAGTGCTGTCCTCCTCTCCCTTTCAGTTTTTATAAACCCACTTTATATACATAAATTTTTGCTTAACCTTTTATATTGTGTTATGCATTATTATTTTTTTTTAATGTAAAAAATACCTACCCTGGAGTTGGAAGAGGAAGCTGTGAGATGGTTTAATAATTATCTCCATTCAAATGTGCCTGTCTGTTCTGGAGGATGCCAGGTGCTTCAAACGCTGCCAAACATATGGCAGGGCTGCGGTGCAGCCGCCTTCGACGGGGAGCTGAGCTAATAGCCCCACATGCATTTCATTTAAAAATATGGACAACTATTCAATCAAAATGAATTTTGTCATCTTGGTCAGGACTGCATTCAATCTGCGTTGAGAGACATGAAAGGACACTCCGCTGCCCATATTTTATAACAATGACTCATTCAGCTGCTATAATCCCAGTCAGATACAGTACAATGCTATTCCTTGCCTGCTTCTTTTCTTTCGGCTGTAACTCTTCCTCTGCTACGCACAGAACTCAGTGGTTGTCAAGAAGGTCTTGTTAGCACCTGCTTTAGGGGCTAGCTACTTATATCCAAGGCTTTGCACTTTCATACCATCTTTCCCCTCTAACTCTGACCCTTTTTCTCCAAGTATGAAAACGTATCTCATCTTTCCCTTGCAGCTACAGGACAGGAAAGCAGCTACGGCTACAGATCTGTATGATGCCACCTCTTTGCCTGATTTGTCTGATGAAAAATGTATAAGCAAGTAGAAAACATTATTATCCCAAAGCAATTCGTATACAAAAGCATAACAACCCTACTAACCCCAGCAGAAGCAGCAGATAACTCAGCTGTATTATTTTTTTGTTTAAAAGCGATTTACCTTCTATCACGGTCTCCTAGACTGGTTCCAACGCTCATTAAAAGAATTGGATCAAA